>NW_022142044.1:0-66693 GCF_007565055.1 Rhinopithecus roxellana | reverse complement strand
AACACTGTCTTTGGGGAAACTGAGAAGGGCTTCTTTGGATCACATTGAGGCCTACGCTGATAAAGGAAATTTCATCCGTTTCAAAACGTGAAAGAAGCTTCTGAGAACTTCTTTCTGATCTGTGAGTTCATCTCACAGAGTTACAACTCTGCCTCAAGAAGAGTTTGCTAACACTCTTCTCGTCTAATCTGCAAAGTGATATTTGGGAGCCTATAGGGGCCCATGGTGAAAAGGAAATATCCTCACATAATAACTAAAGAGAAGCTTTCTGAAAACTGCACTGCCATGTGTGAATGCAACTCACAGAGTTACGCCATTGTTTTTGCAGCCGTTTCTTAGGACTGTTTCCGTGGATTCCGAGAAGTGATATTTCAGATAGCTTTGAAGAATAGAAGGAAAAAAGAAATATCCTCCAAGAGAAAGCAAACCAAGCTTTCTGAGAAACTGCTTTGTGATATGTGAATTCATTTCACAGTGTTCTATCACCCTTTCTCGGGGGAGTTTCCTAGCACTCATTGAGGAATCTCAGATGTGATGTCTTGGATATCGTTGAATCGCATGCTGAATAAGGAACTATCCTCAGAGAAACCTGCAGAGAAGCCTTCTCAGAAACTTCTTTGTTGTGGGTGATTTCAGCCCACAGATGTCCATCATTGTTTCCACTGAGAAACTTGCTAGGAGAGTTTTCGCAGAATCTGCAATAGGAACACGGTGGCGCTCCAAGACCACAAATAACTTCGTCTTACTAAAGAAAGAAGCTTTCTGAGAAACCGCTTGTGATGTGTGAATTCAACTCACTAAGTTGCAGCTGTATTTCGTGGGGCCGTGGCCTAGCCCTATTTGTGTGGAATCTGAGAACAGATATTCCCGAACCCTTTGAAAACAATGGGGCCAAGGAAACATCTTCCAATAAAATGAGAAAGAAGCTTACTGAGAAACTTCTTTCTGATCTGTGAGTTCATCTCACAGAGTTACAATCCTGCCTCAAGAAGCAGTTTGCTAACACTCTTTTCGTGGAATCTGCAAAGTGATATTTGGCAGCCTATGGGGCCCATGGTGATAAAGGAAATCCTCACATAATAACTAAAGAGAAGCTTTCTGAGAAACTGCATTGCCATGTGTGAATGCAACTCACAGAGTTACACGTTTCTCTTCAGTGATCAGTTTGTTAGCATAGTTTTCTGGAGATCTGCAATTAGATACTTCATAGCGCAATGAACATTACAGTGACAAAGGAAATATCCAGATGAAAACTAGAAAGGAAGCTTTCTTAGAAACTTCTTGTGTGATGTGTGAATTCATCTCACAGAGTTACACTTATGTTTCGTGGAGCAGTCCATTAACACTGTCTTTGGGGAAACTGAGAAGGGCTTCTTTGGATCACATTGAGGCCTACGCTGATAAAGGAAATTTCATCCGTTCAAAACGTGAAAGAAGCTTCTGAGAAACTTCTTTCTGATCTGTGAGTTCATCTCACAGAGTTACAACCTCTGCCTCAAGAAGAAGTTTGCTAACACTCTTCTCGTCTAATCTGCAAAGTGATATTTGGGAGCCTATAGGGGCCCATGGTGATAAAGGAAATGTCCTCACATAATAACTAAAGAGAAGCTTCTGAGAAACTGCATTACCATGTGTGAATGCAACTCACAGAGTTACACGTTTCTCTTCAGTGATCAGTTTGTTAGCACAGTTTTGGATCTGCAATTAGATACTTCATAGCGCAATGAACATTACAGTGACAAAGGAAATATCCAGATGAAAACTAGAAAGAAGCTTTCTTAGAAACTTCTTGGTGATGTGTGAATTCATCTCACAGAGTTACACTTATGTTTCGTGGAGCAGTCCATTAACACTGTCTTTGGGGAAACTGAGAAGCTTCTTTGGATCACATTGAGGCCTACGCTGATAAAGGAAATTTCATCCGTTCAAAACGTGAAAGAAGCTTTCTGAGAAACTTCTTTCTGATCTGTGAGTTCATCTCACAGAGTTACAATCTCTGCCTCAAGAAGCAGTTTGCTAACACTCTTTCGTGGAATCTGCAAAGTGATATTTGGGAGCCTATAGGGGCCCATGGTGATAAAGGAAATATCCTCACATAATAACTAAAGAGAAGCTTTCTGAGAAACTGCATTACCATGTGTGAATGCAACTCACAAGTTACACGTTTCTCTTCAGTGATCAGTTTGTTAGCACAGTTTTCTGGAAATCTGCAATTAGATACTTCATAGCGCAATGAACATTACAGTGACAAAGGAAATATCCAGTGAAAACTAGAAGGAAGCTTTCTTAGAAACTTCTTGTTGATGTGTGAATTCATCTCACAGAGTTACACTTATGTTTCGTGGAACAGTCCATTAACACTGTCTTTGGGAAACTGAGAAGGGCTTCTTTGGACCACATTGAGGCCTACGCTGATAAAGGAAATTTCCATCCGTTCAAAACGTGAAAGAAGCTTCTGAGAAACTTCTTTCTGATCTGTGAGTTCATCTCACAGAGTTACAACCTCTGCCTCAAGAAGAAGTTTGCTAACACTCTTCTCGTGAATATCCGCAAAGTGATATTTGGGAGCCTATAGGGGCCATGGTGTAAAGGAAATGTCCTCACATAATAACTAAAGAGAAGCTTTCTGAGAAACTGCATTACCATGTGTGAATGCAACTCACAGAGTTACACGTTTCTCTTCAGTGATCAGTTTGTTAGCACAGTTTTCTGGAATCTGCAATTAGATACTTCATAGCGCAATGAACATTACAGTGACAAAGGAAATATCCAGAGAAACAGATGAAACTAGAAGAAGCTTTCTTAGAAACTTCTTGGGATGTGTGAATTCATCTCACAGAGTTACACTTATGTTTCGTGGAGCAGTCCATTAACACTGTCTTTGGGGAAACTGAGAAGGGCTTCTTTGGACCACATTGAGGCCTACGCTGATAAAGGAAATTTCATCCGTTCAAAACGTGAAAGAAGCTTTCTGAGAAACTTCTTTCTGATCTGTGAGTTCATCTCACAGAGTTACAATCTCTGCCTCAAAAGCAGTTTGCTAACACTCTTTCGTGGAATCTGCAAAGTGATATTTGGGAGCCTATAGGGGCCCATGGTGATAAAGGAAATCCTCACATAATAACTAAAGAGAAGCTTCTGAGAAACTGCATTACCATGTGTGAATGCAACTCACAGAGTTACACGTTTCTCTTCAGTGATCAGTTTGTTAGCATAGTTTTCTGGAGATCTGCAATTAGATACTTCATAGCGCAATGAACATTACAGTGACAAAGGAAATATCCAGATGAAAACTAGAAAGAAGCTTTCTTAGAAACTTCTTGGTGATGTGTGAATTCATCTCACAGAGTTACACTTATGTTTCGTGGAGCAGTCCATTAACACTGTCTTTGGGGAAACTGAGAAGGGCTTCTTTGGATCACATTGAGGCCTACGCTGATAAAGGAAATTTCATCCGTTCAAAACGTGAAAGAAGCTTTCTGAGAAACTTCTTTCTGATCTGTGAGTTCATCTCACAGAGTTACAACCTCTGCCCAAGAAGAAGTTTGCTAACACTCTTCTCGTCTAATCTGCAAAGTGATATTTGGGAGCCTATAGGGGCCCATGGTGATAAAGGAAATGTCCTCACATAATAACTAAAGAGAAGCTTTCTGAGAAACTGCATTACCATGTGTGAATGCAACTCACAAGTTACACGTTTCTCTTCAGTGATCAGTTTGTTAACACAGTTTTCTGGAGATCTGCAATTAGATACTTCATAGCGCAATGAACATTACAGTGACAAAGGAAATATCCAGATGAAAACTAGAAAGAAGCTTTCTTAGAAACTTCTTGGTGATGTGTGAATTCATCTCACAGAGTTACACTTATGTTTCGTGGAGCAGTCCATTAACACTGTCTTTGGGGAAACTGAGAAGAGCTTCTTTGGATCACATTGAGGCCTACGCTGATAAAGGAAATTTCATCCGTTCAAAACGTGAAAGAAGCTTTCTGAGAAACTTCTTTCTGATCTGTGAGTTCATCTCACAGAGTTACAATCTCTGCCTCAAGAAGCAGTTTAACACTCTTTCGTGGAATCTGCAAAGTGATATTTGGGAGCCTATAGGGGCCCATGGTGATAAAGGAAATATCCTCACATAATAACTAAAGAGAAGCTTTCTGAGAAACTGCATTACCATGTGTGAATGCAACTCACAAGTTACACGTTTCTCTTCAGTGATCAGTTTGTTAGCACAGTTTTCTGGAATCTGCAATTAGATACTTCATAGCGCAATGAACATTACAGTGACAAAGGAAATATCCAGATGAAAACTAGAAGAAGCTTTCTTAGAAACTTCTTGTGATGTGTGAATTCATCACAGAGTTACACTTATGTTTCGTGGAGCAGTCCATTAACACTGTCTTTGGGGAAACTGAGAAGAGCTTCTTTGGATCACATTGAGGCCTACGCTGATAAAGGAAATTTCATCCGTTCAAAACGTGAAAGAAGCTTTCTGAGAAACTTCTTTCTGATCTGTGAGTTCATCTCACAGAGTTACAATCTCTGCCTCAAGAAGCAGTTTGCTAACACTCTTTTCGTGGAATCTGCAAAGTGATATTTGGAGCCTATAGGGGCCCATGGTGATAAAGGAAATATCCTCACATATAACTAAAGAGAAGCTTCTGAGAAACTGCATTACCATGTGTGAATGCAACTCACAAAGTTACACGTTTCTCTTCAGTTATCAGTTGTTAGCACAGTTTTCTGGAAATCTGCAATAGATACTGTCATAGCGCAATGAACATTACAAGTGACAAAGGAAATATCCACAGTGAAAAACTAGAAGGAAGCTTTCTTAGAAAACTTCTTGTTGATGTGTGAATTCATCTCACAGAGTTACACTTATGTTTCGTGGAACAGTCCATTAACACTGTCTTTGGGGAAACTGAGAAGGGCTTCTTTGGACCACATTGAGGCTACGCTGATAACGGAAATTTCATCCGTTCAAAACGGTGAAAGAAGCTTTCTGAGAAACTTCTTTTCTGATCTGTGAGGTTCATCTCACAGAGGTTACAACCTCTGCCTCAAGAAGAAGTTTGCTAACACTCTTCTCGTCTAATCTGCAAAGTGATATTGGGAGCCTATAGGGGCCCCATGGTGATAAAGGAAATGTCCTCACATAATAACTAAAGAGAAGCTTTCTGAGAAACTGCATTACCATGTGTGAATGCAACTCACAAAGTTACACGTTTCTCTTCAGTGATCAGTTTGTTAACACAGTTTTCTGGAGATCTGCAATTAGATACTTCATAGCGCAATGAACATTACAGTGACAAAGGAAATATCCAGATGAAAACTAGAAAGAAGCTTTCGAAGAAACTTCTTGGTGATGTGTGAATTCATCTCACAGAGTTACACTTATGTTTCGTGGAGCAGTCCATTAACACTGTCTTTGGGGAAACTGAGAAGAGCTTCTTTGGATCACATTGAGGCCTACGCTGATAAAGGAAATCTCATCCGTTCAAAACGTGAAAGAAGCTTTCTGAGAAACTTCTTTCTGATCTGTGAGTTCATCTCACAGAGTTACAATCTCTGCCTCAAGAAGCAGTTTGCTACACTCTTTTCGTGGAATCTGCAAAGTGATATTTGGGAGCCTATAGGGGCCCATGGTGATAAAGGAAATATCCTCACATAATAACTAAAGAGAAGCTTTCTGAGAAACTGCATTACCATGTGTGAATGCAACTCACAAGTTACACGTTTCTCTTCAGTTATCAGTTTGTTAGCACAGTTTTCTGGAAATCTGCAATTAGATACTTCATAGCGCAATGAACATTACAGTGACAAAGGAAATATCCACAGTGAAAACTAGAAGGAAGCTTTCTTAGAAACTTCTTGTTGATGTGTGAATTCATCTCACAGAGTTACACTTATGTTTCGTGGAACAGTCCATTAACACTGTCTTTTGGGGAAACTGAGAAGGGCTTCTTTGGACCACATTGAGGCCTACGCTGATAAAGGAAATTTCATCCGTTCAAAACGTGAAAGAAGCTTTCTGAGAAACTTCTTTCTGATCTGTGAGTTCATCTCACAGAGTTACAACCTCTGCCTCAAGAAGAAGTTTGCTAACACTCTTCTCGTCTAATCTGCAAAGTGATATTTGGGAGCCTATAGGGGCCCATGGTGATAAAGGAAATGTCCTCACATAATAACTAAAGAGAAGCTTTCTGAGAAACTGCATTACCATGTGTGAATGCAACTCACAAAGTTACACGTTTCTCTTCAGTGATCAGTTTGTTAGCACAGTTTTCTGGAGATCTGCAATTAGATACTTCATAGCGCAATGAACATTACAGTGACAAAGGAAATATCCAGATGAAAACTAGAAAGAAGCTTTCGAAGAAACTTCTTGGTGATGTGTGAATTCATCTCACAGAGTTACACTTATGTTTCGTGGAGCAGTCCATTAACACTGTCTTTGGGGAAATTGAGAAGAGCTTCTTTGGATCACATTGAGGCCTACGCTGATAAAGGAAATTTCATCCTTTCAAAACGTGAAAGAAGCTTTCTGAGTAAACTTCTTTCTGTTCTGTGAGTTCATCTCACCGAGTTCCAATCTCTGCCTCAAGAAGCAGTTTGCTAACACTCTTTTCGTGGAATCTGCAAAGTGATATTTGGGAGCCTATAGGGGCCCATGGTGATAAAGGAAATATCCTCACATAATAACTAAAGAGAAGCTTTCTGAGAAACTGCACTGCCATGTGTGAATGCAACTCACAGAGTTACGCCATTGTTTTTGCAGCCGTTTCTTAGGACTGTTTCCGTGGATTCCGAGAAGTGATATTTCAGATAGCTTTGAAGAAAAGAAGGAAAAAGAAATATCCTCCAAGAGAAAGCAGAACCAAGCTTTCTGAGAAACTGCTTTGTGATATGTGAATTCATTTCACAGTGTTCTATCACCCTTTCTCGGGGGAGTTTCCTAGCACTCATTTGAGGAATCTCAGATGTGATGTCTTGGATATCGTTGAATCGCATGCTGAATAAGGAACTATCCTCAGAGAAACCTGCAGAGAAGCCTTCTCAGAAACTTCTTTGTGGGGTGATTTCAGCCCACAGATGTCCATCATTGTTTCCACTGAGAAACTTGCTAGGAGAGTTTTCGCAGAATCTGCAATAGGACACACGGTGGCGCTCCAAGACCACAAATAACTTCGTCTTACTAAAGAAAGAAGCTTGAGAAACCGCTTTGTGATGTGTGAATTCAACTCACTAAGTTGCAGCTGTATTTCGTGGGGCCGTGGCCTAGCCTATTGTGTGGAATCTGAGAACAGATATTCCCGAACCCTTTGAAAACAATGGGGCCAAGGGAAACATCTTCCAATAAAAATGAGAAAGAAGCTTACTGAGAAACTTCTTTCTGATCTGTGAGTTCATCTCACAGAGTTACAATCTCTGCCTCAAGAAGCAGTTTGCTAACACTCTTTTCGTGGAATCTGCAAAGTGATATTTGGCAGCCTATTGGGGCCCATGGTGATAAAGGAAATATCCTCACATAATAACTAAAGAGAAGCTTCTGAGAAACTGCATTACCATATGTGAATGCAACTCACAAAGTTACACGTTTCTCTTCAGTTTTCAGTTTGTTAGCACAGTTTTCTGGAATCTGCAATTAGATACTTCATAGCGCAATGAACATTACAGTGACAAAGGAAATATCCACAGTGAAAACTAGAAGGAAGCTTTCTTAGAAACTTCTTGGTGATGTGTGAATTCATCTCACAGAGTTACACTTATGTTTCGTGGAGCAGTCCATTAACACTGTCTTTGGGGAAACTGAGAAGGGCTTCTTTGGATCACATTGAGGCCTACGCTGATAAAGGAAATTTCATCCGTTCAAAACGTGAAAGAAGCTTTCTGAGAAACTTCTTTCTGATCTGTGAGTTCATCTCACAGAGTTACAACCTCTGCCTCAAGAAGCAGTTTGCTAACACTCTTCTCGTCTAATCTGCAAAGTGATATTTGGGAGCCTATAGGGGCCCATGGTGATAAAGGAAATGTCCTCACATAATAACTAAAGAGAAGCTTTCTGAGAAACTGCATTACCATGTGTGAATGCAACTCACAAAGTTACACGTTTCTCTTCAGTGATCAGTTTGTTAACACAGTTTTCTGGAGATCTGCAATTAGATACTTCATAGCGCAATGAACATTACAGTGACAAAGGAAATATCCAGATGAAAACTAGAAAGAAGCTTTCTTAGAAACTTCTTGGTGATGTGTGAATTCATCTCACAGAGTTACACTTATGTTCCGTGGAGCAGTCCATTAACACTGTCTTTGGGGAAACTGAGAAGAGCTTCTTTGGATCACATTGAGGCCTACGCTGATAAAGGAAATCTCATCCGTTCAAAACGTGAAAGAAGCTTTCTGAGAAACTTCTTTCTGATCTGTGAGTTCATCTCACAGAGTTACAATCTCTGCCTCAAGAAGCAGTTTGCTGACACTCTTTTGGTGGAATCTGCAAAGTGATATTTGGGAGCCTATAGGGGCCCATGGTGATAAAGGAAATATCCTCACATAATAACTAAAGAGAAGCTTTCTGAGAAACTGCATTACCATGTGTGAATGCAACTCACAAAGTTACACGTTTCTCTTCAGTTATCAGTTTGTTAGCACAGTTTTCTGGAAATCTGCAATTAGATACTTCATAGCGCAATGAACATTACAGTGACACAGGAAATATCCACAGTGAAAACTAGAAGGAAGCTTTCTTAGAAACTTCTTGTTGATGTGTGAATTCATCTCACAGAGTTACACTTATGTTTCGTGGAACAGTCCATTAACACTGTCTTTGGGGAAACTGAGAAGGGCTTCTTTGGACCACATTGAGGCCTACGCTGATAAAGGAAATTTCATCCGTTCAAAACGTGAAAGAAGCTTTCTGAGAAACTTCTTTCTGATCTGTGAGTTCATCTCACAGAGTTACAACCTCTGCCTCAAGAAGAAGTTTGCTAACACTCTTCTCGTCTAATCTGCAAAGTGATATTTGGGAGCCTATAGGGGCCCATGGTGATAAAGGAAATGTCCTCACATAATAACTAAAGAGAAGCTTTCTGAGAAACTGCATTACCATGTGTGAATGCAACTCACAAAGTTACACGTTTCTCTTCAGTGATCAGTTTGTTAACACAGTTTTCTGGAGATCTGCAATTAGATACTTCATAGCGCAATGAACATTACAGTGACAAAGGAAATATCCAGATGAAAACTAGAAAGAAGCTTTCTTAGAAACTTCTTGGTGATGTGTGAATTCATCTCACAGAGTTACACTTATGTTTCGTGGAGCAGTCCATTAACACTGTCTTTGGGGAAACTGAGAAGAGCTTCTTTGGATCACATTGAGGCCTACGCTGATAAAGGAAATCTCATCCGTTCAAAACGTGAAAGAAGCTTTCTGAGAAACTTCTTTCTGATCTGTGAGTTCATCTCACAGAGTTACAATCTCTGCCTCAAGAAGCAGTTTGCTAACACTCTTTTCGTGGAATCTGCAAAGTGATATTTGGGAGCCTATAGGGGCGCATGGTGATAAAGGAAATATCCTCACATAATAACTAAACAGAAGCTTTCTGAGAAACTGCATTACCATGTGTGAATGCAACTCACAAAGTTACACGTTTCTCTTCAGTTATCAGTTTGTTAGCACAGTTTTCTGGAAATCTGCAATTAGATACTTCATAGCGCAATGAACATTACAGTGACAAAGGAAATATCCACAGTGAAAACTAGAAGGAAGCTTTCTTAGAAACTTCTTGTTGATGTGTGAATTCATCTCACAGAGTTACACTTATGTTTCGTGGAACAGTCCATTAACACTGTCTTTGGGGAAACTGAGAAGGGCTTCTTTGGACCACATTGAGGCCTACGCTGATAAAGGAAATTTCATCCATTCAAAACGTGAAAGAAGCTTTCTGAGAAACTTCTTTCTGATCTGTGAGTTCATCTCACAGAGTTACAACCTCTGCCTCAAGAAGAAGTTTGCTAACACTCTTCTCGTGTAATCTGCAAAGTGATATTTGGGAGCCTATAGGGGCCCATGGTGATAAAGGAAATGTCCTCACATAATAACTAAAGAGAAGCATTCTGAGAAACTGCATTACCATGTGTGAATGCAACTCACAGTGTTACACGTTTCTCTTCAGTGATCAGTTTGTTAGCATAGTTTTCTGGAGATCTGCAATTAGATACTTCATAGCGCAATGAACATTACAGTGACAAAGGAAATATCCAGATGAAAACTAGAAAGAAGCTTTCTTAGAAACTTCTTGTTGATGTGTGAATTCATCTCACAGAGTTACACTTATGTTTCGTGGAGCAGTCCATTAACACTGTCTTTGGGGAAACTGAGAAGAGCTTCTTTGGATCACATTGAGGCCTACGCTGATAAAGGAAATTTCATCCGTTCAAAACGTGAAAGAAGCTTTCTGAGAAACTTCTTTCTGATCTGTGAGTTCATCTCACCGAGTTCCAATCTCTGCCTCAAGAAGCAGTTTGCTAACACTCTTTTCGTGGAATCTGCAAAGTGATATTTGGGAGCCTATAGGGGCCTATGGTGATAAAGGAAATATCCTCACATAATAACTAAAGAGAGGCTTTCTGAGAAACTGCACTGCCATGTGTGAATGCAACTCACAGAGTTACGCCATTGTTTTTGCAGCCGTTTCTTAGGACTGTTTCCGTGGATTCCGAGAAGTGATATTTCAGATAGCTTTGAAGAATAGAAGGAAAAAGAAATATCCTCCAAGAGAAAGCAGAACCAAGCTTTCTGAGAAACTGCTCTGTGATATGTGAATTCATTTCACAGTGTTCTATCACCCTTTCTCGGGGGAGTTTCCTAGCACTCATTTGAGGAATCTCAGATGTGATGTCTTGGATATCGTTGAATCGCATGCTGAATAAGGAACTATCCTAAGAGAAACCTGCAGAGAAGCCTTCTCAGAAACTTCTTTGTTGTGGGTGATTTCAGCCCACAGATGTCCATCATTGTTTCCACTGAGAAACTTGCTAGGAGAGTTTTCGCAGAATCTGCAATAGGACACACGGTGGCGCTCCAAGACCACAAATAACTTCGTCTTACTAAAGAAAGAAGCTTTCTGAGAAACCGCTTTGTGATGTGTGAATTCAACTCACTAAGTTGCAGCTGTATTTCGTGGGGCCGTGGCCTAGCCCTATTTGTGTGGAATCTGAGAACAGATATTCCCGAACCCTTTGAAAACAATGGGGCCAAGGGAAACATCTTCCAATAAAAATGAGAAAGAAGCTTACTGAGAAACTTCTTTCTGATCTGTGAGTTCATCTCACAGAGTTACAATCTCTGCCTCAAGAAGCAGTTTGCTAACACTCTTTTCGTGGAATCTGCAAAGTGATATTTGGCAGCCTATTGGGGCCCATGGTGATAAAGGAAATATCCTCACATAATAACTAAAGAGAAGCATTCTGAGAAACTGCATTACCATGTGTGAATGCAACTCACAAAGTTACACGTTTCTCTTCAGTTATCAGTTTGTTAGCACAGTTTTCTGGAAATCTGCAATTAGATACTTCATAGCGCAATGAACATTACAGTGACAAAGGAAATATCCACAGTGAAAACTACAAGGAAGCTTTCTTAGAAACTTCTTGTTGATGTGTGAATTCATCTCACAGAGTTACACTTATGTTTCGTGGAACAGTCCATTAACACTGTCTTTGGGGAAACTGAGAAGGGCTTCTTTGGACCACATTGAGGCCTACACTGATAAAGGAAATTTCATCCGTTTAAAACGTGAAAGAAGCTTTCTGAGAAACTTCTTTCTGATCTGTGAGTTCATCTCACAGAGTTACAACCTCTGCCTCAAGAAGCAGTTTGCTAACACTCTTTTCGTGGAATCTGCAAAGTGATATTTGGCAGCCTATTGGGGCCCATGGTGATAAAGGAAATATCCTCACATAATAACTAAAGAGAAGCTTTCTGAGAAACTGCATTACCATGTGTGAATGCAACTCACAAAGTTACACGTTTCTCTTCAGTGATCAGTTTGTTAACACAGTTTTCTGGAGATCTGCAATTAGATACTTCATAGCGCAATGAACATTACAGTGACAAAGGAAATATCCAGATGAAAACTAGAAAGAAGCTTTCTTAGAAACTTCTTGGTGATGTGTGAATTCATCTCACAGATTTACACTTATGTTTCGTGGAGCAGTCCATTAACACTGTCTTTGGGGAAACTGAGAAGAGCTTCTTTGGATCACATTGAGGCCTACGCTGATAAAGGAAATTTCATCCGTTCAAAACGTGAAAGAAGCTTTCTGAGAGACTTCTTTCTGATCTGTGAGTTCATCTCACAGAGTTACAATCTCTGCCTCAAGAAGCAGTTTGCTAACACTCTTTTCGTGGAATCTGCAAAGTGATATTTGGGAGCCTATAGGGGCCCATGGTGATAAAGGAAATATCCTCACATAATAACTAAAGAGAAGCTTTCTGAGAAACTGCATTACCATGTGTGAATGCAACTCACAAAGTTACACGTTTCTCTTCAGTTATCAGTTTGTTAGCACAGTTTTCTGGAGATCTGCAATTAGATACTTCATAGCGCAATGAACATTACAGTGACAAAGGAAATATCCACAGTGAAAACTAGAAGGAAGCTTTCTTAGAAACTTCTTGTTGATGTGTGAATTCATCTCACAGAGTTACACTTATGTTTCGTGGAACAGTCCATTAACACTGTCTTTGGGGAAACTGAGAAGGGCTTCTTTGGACCACATTGAGGCCTACGCTGATAAAGGAAATTTCATCCGTTCAAAACGTGAAAGAAGCTTTCTGAGAAACTTCTTTCTGATCTGTGAGTTCATCTCACAGAGTTACAATCTCTGCCTCAAGAAGCAGTTTGCTAACACTCTTTTCGTGGAATCTGCAAGTGATAATTGGCAGCCTATTGGGGCCCATCGTGATAAAAGAAATATCCTCATATAATAACTAAAGAGAAGCATTCTGAGAAACTGCATTGCCATGTGTGAATGCAACTCACAGAGTTACACGTTTCTCTTCAGTGATCAGTTTGTTAGCATAGTTTTCTGGAGATCTGCAATTAGATACTTCATAGCGCAATGAACATTACAGTGACAAAGGAAATATCCAGAGATGAAAACTAGAAAGAAGCTTTCATAGAAACTTCTTGGTGATGTGTGAATTCATCTCTCAGAGTTACACTTATGTTTCGTGGAGCAGTCCATTAACACTGTCTTTGGGGAAACTGAGAAGGGCTTCTTTGGATCACATTGAGGCCTACGCTGATAAAGGAAATTTCATCCGTTCAAAACGTGAAAGAAGCTTTCTGAGAAACTTCTTTCTGATCTGTGAGTTCATCTCACAGAGTTACAACCTCTGCCTCAAGAAGAAGTTTGCTAACACTCTTCTCGTCTAATCTGCAAAGTGATATTTGGGAGCCTATAGGGGCCCATGGTGATAAAGGAAATGTCCTCACATAATAACTAAAGAGAAGCTTTCTGAGAAACTGCATTACCATCTGTGAATGCAACTCATAAAGTTACACGTTTCTCTTCAGTGATCAGTTTGTTAACACAGTTTTCTGGAGATCTGCAATTAGATACTTCATAGAGCAATGAACATTACAGTGACAAAGGAAATATCCAGATGAAAACTAGAAAGAAGCTTTCTTAGAAACTTCTTGGTGATGTGTGAATTCATCTCACAGAGTTACACTTATGTTTCGTGGAGCAGTCCATTAACACTGTCTTTGGGGAAACTGAGAAGAGCTTCTTTGGATCACATTGAGGCGTACGCTGATAAAGGAAATCTCATCCGTTCAAAACGTGAAAGAAGCTTTCTGAGAAACTTCTTTCTGATCTGTGAGTTCATCTCACAGAGTTACAATCTCTGCCTCAAGAAGAAGTTTGCTAACACTCTTTTCGTGGAATCTGCAAAGTGATATTTGGGAGCCTATAGGGGCCCATGGTGTTAAAGGGAATGTCCTCACATAATAACTAAAGAGAAGCTTTCTGAGAAACTGCATTACCATGTGTGAATGCAACTCACAGAGTTACACGTTTCTCTTCAGTGATCAGTTTGTTAGCACAGTTTTCTGGAAATCTGCATTTAGATACTTCATTGCGCAATGAACATTACAGTGACAAAGGAAATATCCACAGTGACAACTAGAAGGAAGCTTTCTTAGAAACTTCTTGTTGATGTGTGAATTCATCTCACAGAGTTACACTTATGTTTCGTGGAACAGTCCATTAACACTGTCTTTGGGGAAACTGAGAAGGGCTTCTTTGGACCACATTGAGGCCTACGCTGATAAAGGAAATTTCATCCGTTCAAAACGTGAAAGAAGCTTTCTGAGAAACTTCTTTCTGATCTGTGAGTTCATCTCACACAGTTACAACCTCTGCCTCAAGAAGAAGTTTGCTAACACTCTTCTCGTCTAGTCTGCAAAGTGATATTTGGGAGCCTATAGGGGCCCATGGTGATAAAGGAAATGTCCTCACATAATAACTAAAGAGAAGCTTTCTGAGAAACTGCATTACCATGTGTGAATGCAACTCACAAAGTTACACGTTTCTCTTCAGTGATCAGTTTGTTAACACAGTTTTCTGGAGATCTGCAATTAGATACTTCATAGCGCAATGAACATTACAGTGACAAAGGAAATATCCAGATGAAAACTAGAAAGAAGCTTTCTTAGAAACTTCTTGGTGATGTGTGAATTCATCTCACAGAGTTACACTTATGTTTCGTGGAGCAGTCCATTAACACTGTCTTTGGGGAAACTGAGAAGAGCTTCTTTGGATCACATTGAGGCCTACGCTGATAAAGGAAATTTCATCCGTTCAAAACGTGAAAGAAGCTTTCTGAGAAACTTCTTTCTGATCTGTGAGTTCATCTCACAGAGTTACAATCTCTGCCTCAAGAAGCAGTTTGCTAACACTCTTTTCGTGGAATCTGCAAAGTGATATTTCGGAGCCTATATGGGCCCATGGTGATAAAGGAAATATCCTCACATAATAACTAAAGAGAAGCTTTCTGAGAAACTGCATTACCATGTGTGAATGCAACTCACAAAGTTACACGTTTCTCTTCACATATCAGTTTGTTAGCACAGTTTTCTGGAAATCTGCAATTAGATACTTCATAGCGCAATGAACATTACAGTGACAAAGGAAATATCCTGAGATGAAAACTAGAAAGAAGCTTTCATAGAAACTTCTTGGTGATGTGTGAATTCATCTCACAGAGTTACACTTATGTTTCGTGGAGCAGTCTATTAACACTGTCTTTGGGGAAACTGAGAAGGGCTTCTTTGGATCACATTGAGGCCTACGCTGATAAAGGAAATTTCATCCGTTCAAAACGTGAAAGAAGCTTTCTGAGAAACTTCTTTCTGATCTGTGAGTTCCTCTCACAGAGATACAACCTCTGCCTCAAGAAGAAGTTTGCTAACACTCTTCTCGTCTAATCTGCAAAGTGATATTTGGGAGCCTATAGGGGCCCATGGTGATAAAGGAAATGTCCTCACATAATAACTAAAGAGAAGCTTTCTGAGAAACTGCATTTCCATGTGTGAATGCAACTCACAGAGTTACACGTTTCCCTTCAGTGATCAGTTTGTTAGCACAGTTTTCTGGAAATCTGCAATTAGATACTTCATAGCGCAATGAACATTACAGTGACAAAGGAAATATCCAGATGAAAACTAGAAAGAAGCTTTCTTAGAAACTTCTTGGTGATGTGTGAATTCATCTCAAAGAGTTACACTTATGTTTCGTGGAACAGTCCATTAACACTGTCTTTGGGGAAACTGAGAAGGGCTTCTTTGGACCACATTGAGGCCTACGCTGATAAAGGAAATTTCATCCGTTCAAAACGTGAAAGAAGCTTTCTGAGAAACTTCTTTCTGATCTGTGAGTTCATCTCACAGAGTTACAACCTCTGCCTCAAGAAGCAGTTTGCTAACACTCTTTTCGTGGAATCTGCAAAGTGATATTTGGGAGCCTATAGGGGCCCATGGTGATAAAGGAAATATCCTCACATAATAACTAAAGAGAAGCTTTCTGAGAAACTGCACTGCCATGTGTGAATGCAACTCACAGAGTTACGCCATTGTTTTTTGCAGCCGTTTCTTAGGACTGTTTCCGTGGATTCCGAGAAGTGATATTTCAGATAGCTTTGAAGAATAGAAGGAAAAAGAAATATCCTCCAAGAGAAAGCAGAACCAAGCTTTCTGAGAAACTGCTTTGTGATATGTGAATTCATTTCACAGTGTTCTATCACCCTTTCTCGGGGGAGTTTCCTAGCACTCATATGAGGAATCTCAGATGTGATGTCTTGGATATCGTTGAATCGCATGCTGAATAAGGAACTATCCTCAGAGAAACCTGCAGAGAAGCCTTCTCAGAAACTTCTTTGTTGTGGGTGATTTCAGCCCACAGATGTCCATCATTGTTTCCACTGAGAAACTTGCTAGGAGAGTTTTCGCAGAATCTGCAATAGGACACACGGTCGCACTCCAAGACCACAAATAACTTCGTCTTATTAAAGAAAGAAGCTCTCTGAGAAACCGCTTTGTGATGTGTGAATTCAACTCACTAAGTTGCAGCTGTATTTCGTGGGGCCGTGGCCTAGCCCTATTTGTGTGGAATCTGAGAACAGATATTCCCGAACCCTTTGAAAACAATGGGGCCAAGGGAAACATCTTCCAATAAAAATGAGAAAGAAGCTTACTGAGAAACTTCTTTCTGATCTGTGAGTTCATCTCACAGAGTTACAATCTCTGCCTCAAGAAGCAGTTTGCTAACACTCTTTTCGCGGAATCTGCAAAGTGATATTTGGGAGCCTATAGGGGCCCATGGTGATAAAGGAAATATCCTCACATAATAACTAAAGAGAAGCTTTCTGAGAAACTGCATTACCATGTGTGAATGCAACTCACAAAGTTACACGTTTCTCTTCAGTTATCAGTTTGTTAGCACAGTTTTCTGGAAATCTGCAATTAGATACTTCATAGCGCAATGAACATTACAGTGACAAAGGAAATATCCACAGTGAAAACTAGAAGGAAGCTTTCTTAGAAACTTCTTGTTGATGTGTGAATTCATCTCACAGAGTTACACTTATGTTTCGTGGAACAGTCCATTAACACTGTCTTTGGGGAAACTGAGAAGGGCTTATTTGGACCACATTGAGGCCTACACTGATAAAGGAAATTTCATCCGTTCAAAACGTGAAAGAAGCTTTCTGAGAAACTTCTTTCTGATCTGTGAGTTCATCTCACAGAGTTACAATCTCTGCCTCAAGAAGCAGTTTGCTAACACTCTTTTCGTGGAATCTGCAAAGTGATATTTGGCAGCCTATTGGGGCCCATGGTGATAAAGGAAATATCCTCACATAATAACTAAAGAGAAGCATTCTGAGAAACTGCATTGCCATGTGTGAATGCAACTCACAGAGTTACACGTTTCTCTTCAGTGATCAGTTTGTTAGCATAGTTTTCTGGAGATCTGCAATTAGATACTTCATAGCGCAATGAACATTACAGTGACAAAGGAAATATCCAGAGATGAAAACTAGAAAGAAGCTTTCATAGAAACTTCTTGGTGATGTGTGAATTCATCTCACAGAGTTACACTTATGTTTCGTGGAGCAGTCCATTAACACTGTCTTTGGGGAAACTGAGAAGGGCTTCTTTGGATCACATTGAGGCCTACGCTGATAAAGGAAATTTCATCCGTTCAAAACGTGAAAGAAGCTTTCTGAGAAACTTCTTTCTGATCTGTGAGTTCATCTCACAGAGTTACAACCTCTGCCTCAAGAAGAAGTTTGCTAACACTCTTCTCGTCTAATCTGCAAAGTGATATTTGGGAGCCTATAGGGGCCCATGGTGATAAAGGAAATGTCCTCACATAATAACTAAAGAGAAGCTTTCTGAGAAACTGCATTACCATGTGTGAATGCAACTCACAAAGTTACACGTTTCTCTTCAGTGATCAGTTTGTTAACACAGTTTTCTGGAGATCTGCAATTAGATACTTCATAGCGCAATGAACATTACAGTGACAAAGGAAATATCCAGATGAAAACTAGAAAGAAGCTTTCTTAGAAACTTCTTGTTGATGTGTGAATTCATCTCACAGAGTTACACTTATGTTTCGTGGAGCAGTCCATTAACACTGTCTTTGGGGAAACTGAGAAGAGCTTCTTTGGATCACATTGAGGCCTACGCTGATAAAGGAAATTTCATCCGTTCAAAACGTGAAAGAAGCTTTCTGAGAAACTTCTTTCTGATCTGTGAGTTCATCTCACAGAGTTACAATCTCTGCCTCAAGAAGCAGTTTGCTAACACTCTTTTCGTGGAATCTGCAAAGTGATATTTGGCAGCCTATTGGGGCCCATGGTGATAAAGGAAATATCCTCATATAATAACTAAAGAGAAGCATTCTGAGAAACTGCATTGCCATGTGTGAATGCAACTCACAGAGTTACACGTTTCTCTTCAGTGATCAGTTTGTTAGCATAGTTTTCTGGAGATCTGCAATTAGATACTTCATAGCGCAATGAACATTACAGTGACAAAGGAAATATCCAGAGATGAAAACTAGAAAGAAGCTTTCATAGAAACTTCTTGGTGATGTGTGAATTCATCTCACAGAGTTACACTTATGTTTCGTGGAGCAGTCCATTAACACTGTCTTTGGGGAAACTGAGAAGGGCTTCTTTGGATCACATTGAGGCCTACGCTGATAAAGGAAATCTCATCCGTTCAAAACGTGTAAGAAGCTTTCTGAGAAACTTCTTTCTGATCTGTGAGTTCATCTCACAGAGTTACAACCTCTGCCTCAAGAAGCAGTTTGCTAACACTCTTTTCGTGGAATCTGCAAAGTGATATTTGGCAGCCTATTGGGGCCCATGGTGATAAAGGCAATATCCTCACATAATAACTAAAGAGAAGCATTCTGAGAAACTGCATTGCCATGTGTGAATGCAACTCACAGAGTTACACGTTTCTCTTCAGTGATCAGTTTGTTAGCATAGTTTTCTGGAGATCTGCAATTAGATACTTCATAGCGCAATGAACATTACAGTGACAAAGGAAATATCCAGAGATGAAAACTAGAAAGAAGCTTTCATAGAAACTTCTTGGTGATGTGTGAATTCATCTCACAGAGTTACACTTATGTTTCGTGGAACAGTCCATTAACACTGTCTTTGGGGAAACTGAGAAGGGCTTCTTTGGATCACATAGAGGCCTACGCTGATAAAGGAAATTTCATCCGTTCAAAACGTGAAAGAAGCTTTCTGAGAAACTTCTTTCTGATCTGTGAGTTCATCTCACAGAGTTACAACCTCTGCCTCAAGAAGAAGTTTGCTAACACTCTTCTCGTCTAATCTGCAAAGTGATATTTGGGAGCCTATAGGGGCCCATGGTGATAAAGGAAATGTCCTCACATAATAACTAAAGAGAAGCTTTCTGAGAAACTGCATTACCATGTGTGAATGCAACTCACAAAGTTACACGTTTCTCTTCAGTGATCAGTTTGTTAACACAGTTTTCTGGAGATCTGCAATTAGATACTTCATAGCGCAATGAACATTACAGTGACAAAGGAAATATCCAGATGAAAACTAGAAAGAAGCTTTCTTAGAAACTTCTTGTTGATGTGTGAATTCATCTCACAGAGTTACACTTATGTTTCGTGGAGCAGTCCATTAACACTGTCTTTGGGGAAACTGAGAAGAGCTTCTTTGGATCACATTGAGGCCTACGCTGATAAAGGAAATTTCATCCGTTCAAAACGTGAAAGAAGCTTTCTGAGAAACTTCTTTCTGATCTGTGAGTTCATCTCACAGAGTTACAATCTCTGCCTCAAGAAGCAGTTTGCTAACACTCTTTTCGTGGAATCTGCAAAGTGATATTTGGCAGCCTATTGGGGCCCATGGTGATAAAGGAAATATCCTCATATAATAACTAAAGAGAAGCATTCTGAGAAACTGCATTGCCATGTGTGAATGCAACTCACAGAGTTACACGTTTCTCTTCAGTGATCAGTTTGTTAGCATAGTTTTCTGGAGATCTGCAATTAGATACTTCATAGCGCAATGAACATTACAGTGACAAAGGAAATATCCAGAGATGAAAACTAGAAAGAAGCTTTCATAGAAACTTCTTGGTGATGTGTGAATTCATCTCACAGAGTTACACTTATGTTTCGTGGAGCAGTCCATTAACACTGTCTTTGGGGAAACTGAGAAGGGCTTCTTTGGATCACATTGAGGCCTACGCTGATAAAGGAAATCTCATCCGTTCAAAACGTGTAAGAAGCTTTCTGAGAAACTTCTTTCTGATCTGTGAGTTCATCTCACAGAGTTACAACCTCTGCCTCAAGAAGCAGTTTGCTAACACTCTTTTCGTGGAATCTGCAAAGTGATATTTGGGAGCCTATAGGGGCCCATGGTGATAAAGGAAATATCCTCACATAATAACTAAAGAGAAGCTTTCTGAGAAACTGCATTACCATGTGTGAATGCAACTCACAAAGTTACACGTTTCTCTTCAGTTATCAGTTTGTTAGCACAGTTTTCTGGAAATCTGCAATTAGATACTTCATAGCGCAATGAACATTACAGTGACAAAGGAAATATCCACAGTGAAAACTAGAAGGAAGCTTTCTTAGAAACTTCTTGTTGATGTGTGAATTCATCTCACAGAGTTACACTTATGTTTCGTGGAACAGTCCATTAACACTGTCTTTGGGGAAACTGAGAAGGGCTTCTTTGGACCACATTGAGGCCTACGCTGATAAAGGAAATTTCATCCGTTCAAAACGTGAAAGAAGCTTTCTGAGAAACTTCTTTCTGATCTGTGAGTTCATCTCACAGAGTTACAAACTCTGCCTCAAGAAGAAGTTTGCTAACACTCTTCTCGTCTAATCTGCAAAGTGATATTTGGGAGCCTATAGGGGCCCATGGTGATAAAGGAAATATCCTCACATAATAATTAAAGAGAAGCTTTCTGAGAAACTGCATTACCATGTGTGAATGCAACTCACAGAGTTACACGTTTCTCTTCAGTGATCAGTTTGTTAGCATAGTTTTCTGGAGACCTGCATTTAGATACTTCATAGCGCAATGAACATTACAGTGACAAAGGAAATATCCAGATGAAAACTAGAAAGAAGCTTTCTTAGAAACTTCTTGTTGATGTGTGAATTCATCTCACAGAGTTACACTTATGTTTCGTGGAGCAGTCCATTAACACTGTCTTTGGGGAAACTGAGAAGAGCTTCTTTGGATCACATTGAGGCCTACGCTGATAAAGGAAATTTCATCCGTTCAAAACGTGAAAGAAGCTTTCTGAGAAACTTCTTTCTGATCTGTGAGTTCATCTCACAGAGTTCCAATCTCTGCCTCAAGAAGCAGTTTGCTAACACTCTTTTCGTGGAATCTGCAAAGTGATATTTGGGAGCCTATAGGGGCCCATGGTGGTAAAGGAAATATCCTCACATAATAACTAAAGAGAAGCTTTCTGAGAAACTGCACTGCCATGTGTGAATGCAACTCACAGAGTTACGCCATTGTTTTTGCAGCCGTTTCTTAGGACTGTTTCCGTGGATTCCGAGAAGTGATATTTCAGATAGCTTTGAAGAATAGAAGGAAAAAGAAATATCCTCCAAGAGAAAGCAGAACCAAGCTTTCTGAGAAACTGCTTTGTGATATGTGAATTCATTTCACAGTGTTCTATCACCCTTTCTCGGGGGCGTTTCCTAGCACTCATTTGAGGAATCTCAGATGTGATGTCTTGGATATCGTTGAATCGCATGCTGAATAAGGAACTATCCTCAGAGAAACCTGCAGAGAAGCCTTCTCAGAAACTTCTTTGTTGTGGGTGATTTCAGCCCACAGATGTCCATCATTGTTTCCACTGAGAAACTTGCTAGGAGAGTTTTCGCAGAATCTGCAATAGGACACACGGTGGCGCTCCAAGACCACAAATAACTTCGTCTTACTAAAGAAAGAAGCTTTCTGAGAAACCGCTTTGTGATGTGTGAATTCAACTCACTAAGTTGCAGCTGTATTTCGTGGGGCCGTGGCCTAGCCCTATTTGTGTGGAATCTGAGAACAGATATTCCCGAACCCTTTGAAAACAATGGGGCCAAGGGAAACATCTTCCAATAAAAATGAGAAAGAAGCTTACTGAGAAACTTCTTTCTGATCTGTGAGTTCATCTCACAGAGTTACAATCTCTGCCTCAAGAAGCAGTTTGCTAACACTCTTTTCGTGGAATCTGCAAAGTGATATTTGGCAGCCTATTGGGGCCCATGGTGATAAAGGAAATATCCTCACATAATAACTAAAGAGAAGCATTCTGAGAAACTGCATTGCCATGTGTGAATGCAACTCACAGAGTTACACGTTTCTCTTCAGTGATCAGTTTGTTAGCATAGTTTTCTGGAGATCTGCAATTAGATACTTCATAGCGCAATGAACATTACAGTGACAAAGGAAATATCCAGAGATGAAAACTAGAAAGAAGCTTTCATAGAAACTTCTTGGTGATGTGTGAATTCATCTCACAGAGTTACACTTATGTTTCGTGGAGCAGTCCATTAACACTGTCTTTGGGGAAACTGAGAAGGGCTTCTTTGGATCACATTGAGGCCTACGCTGATAAAGGAAATTTCATCCGTTCAAAACGTGAAAGAAGCTTTCTGAGAAACTTCTTTCTGATCTGTGAGTTCATCTCACAGAGTTACAACCTCTGCCTCAAGAAGAAGTTTGCTAACACTCTTCTCGTCTAATCTGCAAAGTGATATTTGGGAGCCTATAGGGGCCCATGGTGATAAAGGAAATGTCCTCACATAATAACTAAAGAGAAGCTTTCTGAGAAACTGCATTACCATGTGTGAATGCAACTCACAAAGTTACACGTTTCTCTTCAGTGATCAGTTTGTTAACACAGTTTTCTGGAGATCTGCAATTAGATACTTCATAGCGCAATGAACATTACAGTGACAAAGGAAATATCCAGATGAAAACTAGAAAGAAGCTTTCTTAGAAACTTCTTGGTGATGTGTGAATTCATCTCACAGAGTTACACTTATGTTTCGTGGAGCAGTCCATTAACACTGTCTTTGGGGAAACTGAGAAGAGCTTCTTTGGATCACATTGAGGCCTACGCTGATAAAGGAAATTTCATCCGTTCAAAACGTGAAAGAAGCTTTCTGAGAAACTTCTTTCTGATCTGTGAGTTCATCTCACAGAGTTACAATCTCTGCCTCAATAAGCAGTTTGCTAACACTCTTTTCGTGGAATCTGCAAAGTGATATTTGGGAGCCTATAGGGGCCCATGGTGATAAAGGAAATATCCTCACATAATAACTAAAGAGAAGCTTTCTGAGAAACTGCATTACCATGTGTGAATGCAACTCACAAAGTTACACGTTTCTCTTCAGTTATCAGTTTGTTAGCACAGTTTTCTGGAGATCTGCAATTAGATACTTCATAGCGCAATGAACATTACAGTGACAAAGGAAATATCCACAGTGAAAACTAGAAGGAAGCTTTCTTAGAAACTTCTTGTTGATGTGTGAATTCATCTCACAGAGTTACACTTATGTTTCGTGGAACAGTCCTTTAACACTGTCTTTGGGGAAACTGAGAAGGGCTTCTTTGGACCACATTGAGGCCTACGCTGATAAAGGAAATTTCATCCGTTCAAAACGTGAAAGAAGCTTTCTGAGAAACTTCTTTCTGATCTGTGAGTTCATCTCACAGAGTTACAATCTCTGCCTCAAGAAGCAGTTTGCTAACACTCTTTTCGTGGAATCTGCAAAGTGATAATTGGCAGCCTATTGGGGCCCATCGTGATAAAGGAAATATCCTCATATAATAACTAAAGAGAAGCATTCTGAGAAACTGCATTGCCATGTGTGAATGCAACTCACAGAGTTACACGTTTCTCTTCAGTGATCAGTTTGTTAGCATAGTTTTCTGGAGATCTGCAATTAGATACTTCATAGCGCAATGAACATTACAGTGACAAAGGAAATATCCAGAGATGAAAACTAGAAAGAAGCTTTCATAGAAACTTCTTGGTGATGTGTGAATTCATCTCACAGAGTTACACTTATGTTTCGTGGAGCAGTCCATTAACACTGTCTTTGGGGAAACTGAGAAGGGCTTCTTTGGATCACATTGAGGCCTACGCTGATAAAGGAAATTTCATCCGTTCAAAACGTGAAAGAAGCTTTCTGAGAAACTTCTTTCTGATCTGTGAGTTCATCTCACAGAGTTACAACCTCTGCCTCAAGAAGAAGTTTGCTAACACTCTTCTCGTCTAATCTGCAAAGTGATATTTGGGAGCCTATAGGGGCCCATGGTGATAAAGGAAATGTCCTCACATAATAACTAAAGAGAAGCTTTCTGAGAAACTGAATTACCATGTGTGAATGCAACTCACAAAGTTACACGTTTCTCTTCAGTGATCAGTTTAACACAGTTTTCTGGAGATCTGCAATTAGATACTTCATAGCGCAATGAACATTACAGTGACAAAGGAAATATCCAGATGAAAACTAGAAAGAAGCTTTCTTAGAAACTTCTTGGTGATGTGTGAATTCATCTCACAGAGTTACACTTATGTTTCGTGGAGCAGTCCATTAACACTGTCTTTGGGGAAACTGAGAAGAGCTTCTTTGGATCACATTGAGGCCTACGCTGATAAAGGAAATCTCATCCGTTCAAAACGTGAAAGAAGCTTTCTGAGAAACTTCTTTCTGTTCTGTGAGTTCATCTCACAGAGTTACAATCTCTGCCTCAAGAAGAAGTTTGCTAACACTCTTTTCGTGGAATCTGCAAAGTGATATTTGGGAGCCTATAGGGGCCCATGGTGATAAAGGAAATGTCCTCACATAATAACTAAAGAGAAGCTTTCTGAGAAACTGCATTACCATGTGTGAATGCAACTCACAGAGTTACACGTTTCTCTTCAGTGATCAGTTTGTTAGCACAGTTTTCTGGAAATCTGCATTTAGATACTTCATAGCGCAATGAACATTACAGTGACAAAGGAAATATCCACAATGACAACTAGAAGGAAGCTTTCTTAGAAACTTCTTGTTGATGTGTGAATTCATCTCACAGAGTTACACTTATGTTTCGTGGAACAGTCCATTAACACTGTCTTTGGGGAAACTGAGAAGGGCTTCTTTGGACCACATTGAGGCCTACGCTGATAAAGGAAATTTCATCCGTTCCAAACGTGAAAGAAGCTTTCTGAGAAACTTCTTTCTGATCTGTGAGTTCATCTCACAGAGTTACAACCTCTGCCTCAAGAAGAAGTTTGCTAACACTCTTCTCGTCTAGTCTGCAAAGTGATATTTGGGAGCCTATAGGGGCCCATGGTGATAAAGGAAATGTCCTCACATAATAACTAAAGAGAAGCTTTCTGAGAAACTGCATTTCCATGTGTGAATGCAACTCACAGAGTTACACGTTTCTCTTCAGTGATCAGTTTGTTAGCACAGTTTTCTGGAGATCTGCAATTAGATACTTCATAGCGCAATGAACATTACAGTGACAAAGGAAATATCCAGATGAAAACTAGAAAGAAGCTTTCTTAGAAACTTCTTGGTGATGTGTGAATTCATCTCACAGAGTTACACTTATGTTTCGTGGAACAGTCCATTAACACTGTCTTTGGGGAAACTGAGAAGGGCTTCTTTGGACCACATTGAGGCCTACGCTGATAAAGGAAATTTCATCCGTTCAAAACGTGAAAGAAGCTTTCTGAGAAACTTCTTTCTGATCTGTGAGTTCATCTCACAGAGTTCCAATCTCTGCCTCAAGAAGCAGTTTGCTAACACTCTTTTCGTGGAATCTGCAAAGTGATATTTGGGAGCCTATAGGGGCTCATGGTGGTAAAGGAAATATCCTCACATAATAACTAAAGAGAAGCTTTCTGAGAAACTGCACTGCCATGTGTGAATGCAACTCACAGAGTTACGCCATTGTTTTTGCAGCCGTTTCTTAGGACATTTTCCGTGGATTCCGAGAAGTGATATTTCAGATAGCTTTGAAGAATAGAAGGAAAAAGAAATATCCTCCAAGAGAAAGCAGAACCAAGCTTTCTGAGAAACTGCTTTGTGATATGTGAATTCATTTCACAGTGTTCTATCACCCTTTCTCGGGGGAGTTTCCTAGCACTCATTTGAGGAATCTCAGATGTGATGTCTTGGATATCGTTGAATCGCATGCTGAATAAGGAACTATCCTCAGAGAAACCTGCAGAGAAGCCTTCTCAGAAACTTCTTTGTTGTGGGTGATTTCAGCCCACAGATGTCCATCATTGTTTCCACTGAGAAACTTGCTAGGAGAGTTTTCGCAGAATCTGCAATAGGACACACGGTGGCGCTCCAAGACCACAAATAACTTCGTCTTACTAAAGAAAGAAGCTTTCTGAGAAACCGCTTTGTGATGTGTGAATTCAACTCACTAAGTTGCAGCTGTATTTCGTGGGGCCGTGGCCTAGCCCTATTTGTGTGGAATCTGAGAACAGATATTCCCGAACCCTTTGAAAACAATGGGGCCAAGGGAAACATCTTCCAATAAAAATGAGAAAGAAGCTTACTGAGAAACTTCTTTCTGATCTGTGAGTTCATCTCACAGAGTTACAATCTCTGCCTCAAGAAGCAGTTTGCTAACACTCTTTTCGTGGAATCTGCAGAGTGATATTTGGCAGCCTATTGGGGCCCATGGTGATAAAGGAAATATCCTCACATAATAACTAAAGAGAAGCATTCTGAGAAACTGCATTGCCATGTGTGAATGCAACTCACAGAGTTACACGTTTCTCTTCAGTGATCAGTTTGTTAGCATAGTTTTCTGGAGATCTGCAATTAGATACTTCATAGCGCAATGAACATTACAGTGACAAAGGAAATATCCAGAGATGAAAACTAGAAAGAAGCTTTCATAGAAACTTCTTGGTGATGTGTGAATTCATCTCACAGAGTTACACTTATGTTTCGTGGAGCAGTCCATTAACACTGTCTTTGGGGAAACTGAGAAGGGCTTCTTTGGATCACATTGAGGCCTACGCTGATAAAGGAAAATTCATCCGTTCAAACGTGAAAGAAGTTTTCTGAGAAACTTCTTTCTGATCTGTGAGTTCATCTCACAGAGTTACAACCTCTGCCTCAAGAAGAAGTTTGCTAACACTCTTCTCGTCTAATCTGCAAAGTGATATTTGGGAGCCTATAGGGGCCCATGGTGATAAAGGAAATGTCCTCACATAATAACGAAAGAGAAGCTTTCTGAGAAACTGCATTACCATGTGTGAATGCAACTCACAAAGTTACACGTTTCTCTTCAGTGATCAGTTTGTTAACACAGTTTTCTGGAGATCTGCAATTAGATACTTCATAGCGCAATGAACATTACAGTGACAAAGGAAATATCCAGATGAAAACTAGAAAGAAGCTTTCTTAGAAACTTCTTGGTGATGTGTGAATTCATCTCACAGAGTTACACTTATGTTTCGTGGAGCAGTCCATTAACACTGTCTTTGGGGAAACTGAGAAGAGCTTCTTTGGATCACATTGAGGCCTACGCTGATAAAGGAAATTTCATCCGTTCAAAACGTGAAAGAAGCTTTCTGAGAAACTTCTTTCTGATCTGTGAGTTCATCTCACAGAGTTACAATCTCTGCCTCAAGAAGCAGTTTGCTAACACTCTTTTCGTGGAATCTGCAAAGTGATATTTGGGAGCCTATAGGGGCCCATGGTGATAAAGGAAATATCCTCACATAATAACTAAAGAGAAGCTTTCTGAGAAACTGCATTACCATGTGTGAATGCAACTCACAAAGTTACATGTTTCTCTTCAGTTATCAGTTTGTTAGCACAGTTTTCTGGAGATCTGCAATTAGATACTTCATAGCGCAATGAACATTACAGTGACAAAGGAAATATCCACAGTGAAATCTAGAAGGAAGCTTTCTTAGAAACTTCTTGTTGATGTGTGAATTCATCTCACAGAGTTACACTTATGTTTCGTGGAACAGTCCATTAACACTGTCTTTGGGGAAACTGAGAAGGGCTTCTTTGGACCACATTGAGGCCTACGCTGATAAAGGAAATTTCATCCGTTCAAAACGTGAAAGAAGCTTTCTGAGAAACTTCTTTCTGATCTGTGAGTTCATCTCACAGAGTTACAATCTCTGCCTCAAGAAGCAGTTTGCTAACACTCTTTTCGTGGAATCTGCAAAGTGATAATTGGCAGCCTATGGGGCCCATCGTGATAAAGGAAATATCCTCATATAATAACTAAAGAGAAGCATTCTGAGAAACTGCATTGCCATGTGTGAATGCAACTCACAGAGTTACACGTTTCTCTTCAGTGATCAGTTTGTTAGCATAGTTTTCTGGAGATCTGCAATTAGATACTTCATAGCGCAATAAACATTACAGTGACAAAGGAAATATCCAGAGATGAAAACTAGAAAGAAGCTTTCATAGAAACTTCTTGGTGATGTGTGAATTCATCTCACAGAGTTACACTTATGTTTCGTGGAGCAGTCCATTAACACTGTCTTTGGGGAAACTGAGAAGGGCTTCTTTGGATCACATTGAGGCCTACGCTGATAAAGGAAATTTCATCCGTTCAAAACGTGAAAGAAGCTTTCTGAGAAACTTCTTTCTGATCTGTGAGTTCATCTCACAGAGTTACAACCTCTGCCTCAAGAAGAAGTTTGCTAACACTCTTCTCGTCTAATCTGCAAAGTGATATTTGGGAGCCTATAGGGGCCCATGGTGATAAAGGAAATGTCCTCACATAATAACTAAAGAGAAGCTTTCTGAGAAACTGCATTACCATGTGTGAATGCAACTCACAAAGTTACACGTTTCTCTTCAGTGATCAGTTTGTTAACACAGTTTTCTGGAGATCTGCAATTAGATACTTCATAGCGCAATGAACATTACAGTGACAAAGGAAATATCCAGATGAAAACTAGAAAGAAGCTTTCTTAGAAACTTCTTGGTGATGTGTGAATTCATCTCACAGAGTTACACTTATGTTTCGTGGAGCAGTCCATTAACACTGTCTTTGGGGAAACTGAGAAGAGCTTCTTTGGATCACATTGAGGCCTACGCTGATAAAGGAAATTTCATCCGTTCAAAACGTGAAAGAAGCTTTCTGAGAAACTTCTTTCTGATCTGTGAGTTCATCTCACAGAGTTACAATCTCTGCCTCAAGAAGCAGTTTGCTAACACTCTTTTCGTGGAATCTGCAAAGTGATATTTGGGAGCCTATAGGGGCCCATGGTGTTAAAGGAAATGTCCTCACATAATAACTAAAGAGAAGCTTTCTGACAAACTGCATTACCATGTGTGAATGCAACTCACAGAGTTACACGTTTCTCTTCAGTGATCAGTTTGTTAGCACAGTTTTCTGGAAATCTGCATTTAGATACTTCATAGCGCAATGAACATTACAGTGACAAAGGAAATATCCACAGTGACAACTAGAAGGAAGCTTTCTTAGAAACTTCTTGTTGATGTGTGAATTCATCTCCCAGAGTTACACTTATGTTTCGTGGAACAGTCCATTAACACTGTCTTTGGGGAAACTGAGAAGGGCTTCTTTGGACCACATTGAGGCCTACGCTGATAAAGGAAATTTCATCCGTTCCAAACGTGAAAGAAGCTTTCTGAGAAACTTCTTTCTGATCTGTGAGTTCATCTCACAGAGTTACAACCTCTGCCTCAAGAAGAAGTTTGCTAACACTCTTCTCGTCTAGTCTGCAAAGTGATATTTGGGAGCCTATAGGGGCCCATGGTGATAAAGGAAATGTCCTCACATAATAACTAAAGAGAAGCTTTCTGAGAAACTGCATTTCCATGTGTGAATGCAACTCACAAAGTTACACGTTTCTCTTCAGTTATCAGTTTGTTAGCACAGTTTTCTGGAAATCTGCAATTAGATACTTCATAGCGCAATGAACATTACAGTGACAAAGGAAATATCCTGAGATGAAAACTAGAAAGAAGCTTTCATAGAAACTTCTTGGTGATGTGTGAATTCATCTCACAGAGTTACACTTATGTTTCGTGGAGCAGTCTATTAACACTGTCTTTGGGGAAACTGAGAAGGGCTTCTTTGGATCACATTGAGGCCTACGCTGATAAAGGAAATTTCATCCGTTCAAAACGTGAAAGAAGCTTTCTGAGAAACTTCTTTCTGATCTGTGAGTTCCTCTCACAGAGATACAACCTCTGCCTCAAGAAGAAGTTTGCTAACACTCTTCTCGTCTAATCTGCAAAGTGATATTTGGGAGCCTATAGGGGCCCATGGTGATAAAGGAAATGTCCTCACATAATAACTAAAGAGAAGCTTTCTGAGAAACTGCATTTCCATGTGTGAATGCAACTCACAGAGTTACACGTTTCTCTTCAGTGATCAGTTTGTTAGCACAGTTTTCTGGAGATCTGCAATTAGATACTTCATAGCGCAATGAACATTACAGTGACAAAGGAAATATCCAGATGAAAACTAGAAAGAAGCTTTCTTAGAAACTTCTTGGTGATGTGTGAATTCATCTCACAGAGTTACACTTATGTTTCGTGGAACAGTCCATTAACACTGTCTTTGGGGAAACTGAGAAGGGCTTCTTTGGACCACATTGAGGCCTACGCTGATAAAGGAAATTTCATCCGTTCAAAACGTGAAAGAAGCTTTCTGAGAAACTTCTTTCTGATCTGTGAGTTCATCTCACAGAGTTACAACCTCTGCCTCAAGAAGCAGTTTGCTAACACTCTTTTCGTGGAATCTGCAAAGTGATATTTGGGAGCCTATAGGGGCCCATGGTGATAAAGGAAATATCCTCACATAATAACTAAAGAGAAGCTTTCTGAGAAACTGCACTGCCATGTGTGAATGCAACTCACAGAGTTACGCCATTGTTTTTTGCAGCCGTTTCTTAGGACTGTTTCCGTGGATTCCGAGAAGTGATATTTCAGATAGCTTTGAAGAATAGAAGGAAAAAGAAATATCCTCCAAGAGAAAGCAGAACCAAGCTTTCTGAGAAACTGCTTTGTGATATGTGAATTCATTTCACAGTGTTCTATCACCCTTTCTCGGGGGAGTTTCCTAGCACTCATATGAGGAATCTCAGATGTGATGTCTTGGATATCGTTGAATCGCATGCTGAATAAGGAACTATCCTCAGAGAAACCTGCAGAGAAGCCTTCTCAGAAACTTCTTTGTTGTGGGTGATTTCAGCCCACAGATGTCCATCATTGTTTCCACTGAGAAACTTGCTAGGAGAGTTTTCGCAGAATCTGCAATAGGACACACGGTGGCGCTCCAAGACCACAAATAACTTCGTCTTACTAAAGAAAGAAGCTTTCTGAGAAACCGCTTTGTGATGTGTGAATTCAACTCACTAAGTTGCAGCTGTATTTCGTGGGGCCGTGGCCTAGCCCTATTTGTGTGGAATCTGAGAACAGATATTCCCGAACCCTTTGAAAACAATGGGGCCAAGGGAAACATCTTCCAATAAAAATGAGAAAGAAGCTTACTGAGAAACTTCTTTCTGATCTGTGAGTTCATCTCACAGAGTTACAATCTCTGCCTCAAGAAGCAGTTTGCTAACACTCTTTTCGTGGAATCTGCAAAGTGATATTTGGCAGCCTATTGGGGCCCATGGTGATAAAGGAAATATCCTCACATAATAACTAAAGAGAAGCATTCTGAGAAACTGCATTGCCATGTGTGAATGCAACTCACAGAGTTACACGTTTCTCTTCAGTGATCAGTTTGTTAGCATAGCTTTCTGGAGATCTGCAATTAGATACTTCACAGCGCAATGAACATTACAGTGACAAAGGAAATATCCTGAGATGAAAACTAGAAAGAAGCTTTCATAGAAACTTCTTGGTGATGTGTGAATTCATCTCACAGAGTTACACTTATGTTTCGTGGAGCAGTCTATTAACACTGTCTTTGGGGAAACTGAGAAGGGCTTCTTTGGATCACATGAGGCCTACGCTGATAAAGGAAATTTCATCCGTTCAAAATGTGAAAGAAGCTTTCTGAGAAACTTCTTTCTGATCTGTGAGTTCCTCTCACAGAGATACAACCTCTGCCTCAAGAAGAAGTTTGCTAACACTCTTCTCGTCTAATCTGCAAAGTGATATTTGGGAGCCTATAGGGGCCCATGGTGATAAAGGAAATGTCCTCACATAATAACTAAAGAGAAGCTTTCTGAGAAACTGCATTACCATGTGTGAATGCAACTCACAAAGTTACACGTTTCTCTTCAGTGATCAGTTTGTTAACACAGTTTTCTGGAGATCTGCAATTAGATATTTCATAGCGCAATGAACATTACAGTGACAAAGGAAATATCCAGATGAAAAGTAGAAAGAAGCTTTCTTAGAAACTTCTTGGTGATGTGTGAATTCATCTCACAGAGTTACACTTATGTTTCGTGGAGCAGTCCATTATCACTGTCTTTGGGGAAACTGAGAAGAGCTTCTTTGGATCACATTGAGGCCTACGCTGATAAAGGAAATTTCATCCGTTCAAAACGTGAAAGAAGCTTTCTGAGAAACTTCTTTCTGATCTGTGAGTTCATCTCACAGAGTTACAATCTCTGCCTCAAGAAGCAGTTTGCTAACACTCTTTTCGTGGAATCTGCAAAGTGATATTTGGCAGCCTATTGGGGCCCATGGTGATAAAGGAAATATCCTCATATAATAACTAAAGAGAAGCATTCTGAGAAACTGCATTGCCATGTGTGAATGCAACTCACAGAGTTACACGTTTCTCTTCAGTGATCAGTTTGTTAGCATAGTTTTCTGGAGATCTGCAATTAGATACTTCATAGCGCAATGAACATTACAGTGACAAAGGAAATATCCAGAGATGAAAACTAGAAAGAAGCTTTCATTAGAAACTTCTTGGTGATGTGTGAATTCATCTCACAGAGTTACACTTATGTTTCGTGGAGCAGTCCATTAACACTGTCTTTGGGGAAACTGAGAAGGGCTTCTTTGGATCACATTGAGGCCTACGCTGATAAAGGAAATCTCATCCGTTCAAAACGTGTAAGAAGCTTTCTGAGAAACTTCTTTCTGATCTGTGAGTTCATCTCACAGAGTTACAACCTCTGCCTCAAGAAGCAGTTTGCTAACACTCTTTTCGTGGAATCTGCAAAGTGATATTGGGAGCCTATAGGGGCCCATGGTGATAAAGGAAATATCCTCACATAATAACTAAAGAGAAGCTTTCTGAGAAACTGCATTACCATGTGTGAATGCAACTCACAAAGTTACACGTTTCTCTTCAGTTATCAGTTTGTTAGCACAGTTTTCTGGAAATCTGCAATTAGATACTTCATAGCGCAATGAACATTACAGTGACAAAGGAAATATCCACAGTGAAAACTAGAAGGAAGCTTTCTTAGAAACTTCTTGTTGATGTGTGAATTCATCTCACAGAGTTACACTTATGTTTCGTGGAACAGTCCATTAACACTGTCTTTGGGGAAACTGAGAAGGGCGTCTTTGGACCACATTGAGGCCTACGCTGATAAAGGAAATTTCATCCGTTCAAAACGTGAAAGAAGCTTTCTGAGAAACTTCTTTCTGATCTGTGAGTTCATCTCACAGAGTTACAAACTCTGCCTCAAGAAGAAGTTTGCTAACACTCTTCTCGTGTAATCTGCAAAGTGATATTTGGGAGCCTATAGGGGCCCATGGTGATAAAGGAAATATCCTCACATAATAATTAAAGAGAAGCTTTCTGAGAAACTGCATTACCATGTGTGAATGCAACTCACAGAGTTACACGTTTCTCTTCAGTGATCAGTTTGTTAGCATAGTTTTCTGGAGACCTGCATTTAGATACTTCATAGCGCAATGAACATTACAGTGACAAAGGAAATATCCAGATGAAAACTAGAAAGAAGCTTTCTTAGAAACTTCTTGTTGATGTGTGAATTCATCTCACAGAGTTACACTTATGTTTCGTGGAGCAGTCCATTAACACTGTCTTTGGGGAAACTGAGAAGAGCTTCTTTGGATCACATTGAGGCCTACGCTGATAAAGGAAATTTCATCCGTTCAAAACGTGAAAGAAGCTTTCTGAGAAACTTCTTTCTGATCTGTGAGTTCATCTCACAGAGTTCCAATCTCTGCCTCAAGAAGCAGTTTGCTAACACTCTTTTCGTGGAATCTGCAAAGTGATATTTGGGAGCCTATAGGGGCCCATGGTGGTAAAGGAAATATCCTCACATAATAACTAAAGAGAAGCTTTCTGAGAAACTGCACTGCCATGTGTGAATGCAACTCACAGAGTTACGCCATTGTTTTTGCAGCCGTTTCTTAGGACTGTTTCCGTGGATTCCGAGAAGTGATATTTCAGATAGCTTTGAAGAATAGAAGGAAAAAGAAATATCCTCCAAGAGAAAGCAGAACCAAGCTTTCTGAGAAACTGCTTTGTGATATGTGAATTCATTTCACAGTGTTCTATCACCCTTTCTCGGGGGCGTTTCCTAGCACTCATTTGAGGAATCTCAGATGTGATGTCTTGGATATCGTTGAATCGCATGCTGAATAAGGAACTATCCTCAGAGAAACCTGCAGAGAAGCCTTCTCAGAAACTTCTTTGTTGTGGGTGATTTCAGCCCACAGATGTCCATCATTGTTTCCACTGAGAAACTTGCTAGGAGAGTTTTCGCAGAATCTGCAATAGGACACACGGTGGCGCTCCAAGACCACAAATAACTTCGTCTTACTAAAGAAAGAAGCTTTCTGAGAAACCGCTTTGTGATGTGTGAATTCAACTCACTAAGTTGCAGCTGTATTTCGTGGGGCCGTGGCCTAGCCCTATTTGTGTGGAATCTGAGAACAGATATTCCCGAACCCTTTGAAAACAATGGGGCCAAGGGAAACATCTTCCAATAAAAATGAGAAAGAAGCTTACTGAGAAACTTCTTTCTGATCTGTGAGTTCATCTCACAGAGTTACAATCTCTGCCTCAAGAAGCAGTTTGCTAACACTCTTTTCGTGGAATCTGCAAAGTGATATTTGGCAGCCTATTGGGGCCCATGGTGATAAAGGAAATATCCTCACATAATAACTAAAGAGAAGCATTCTGAGAAACTGCATTGCCATGTGTGAATGCAACTCACAGAGTTACACGTTTCTCTTCAGTGATCAGTTTGTTAGCATAGTTTTCTGGAGATCTGCAATTAGATACTTCATAGCGCAATGAACATTACAGTGACAAAGGAAATATCCAGAGATGAAAACTAGAAAGAAGCTTTCATAGAAACTTCTTGGTGATGTGTGAATTCATCTCACAGAGTTACACTTATGTTTCGTGGAGCAGTCCATTAACACTGTCTTTGGGGAAACTGAGAAGGGCTTCTTTGGATCACATTGAGGCCTACGCTGATAAAGGAAATTTCATCCGTTCAAAACGTGAAAGAAGCTTTCTGAGAAACTTCTTTCTGATCTGTGAGTTCATCTCACAGAGTTACAATCTCTGCCTCAAGAAGCAGTTTGCTAACACTCTTTTCGTGGAATCTGCAAAGTGATAATTGGCAGCCTATTGGGGCCCATCGTGATAAAGGAAATATCCTCATATAATAACTAAAGAGAAGCATTCTGAGAAACTGCATTGCCATGTGTGAATGCAACTCACAGAGTTACACGTTTCTCTTCAGTGATCAGTTTGTTAGCATAGTTTTCTGGAGATCTGCAATTAGATACTTCATAGCGCAATAAACATTACAGTGACAAAGGAAATATCCAGAGATGAAAACTAGAAAGAAGCTTTCATAGAAACTTCTTGGTGATGTGTGAATTCATCTCACAGAGTTACACTTATGTTTCGTGGAGCAGTCCATTAACACTGTCTTTGGGGAAACTGAGAAGGGCTTCTTTGGATCACATTGAGGCCTACGCTGATAAAGGAAATTTCATCCGTTCAAAACGTGAAAGAAGCTTTCTGAGAAACTTCTTTCTGATCTGTGAGTTCATCTCACAGAGTTACAACCTCTGCCTCAAGAAGAAGTTTGCTAACACTCTTCTCGTCTAATCTGCAAAGTGATATTTGGGAGCCTATAGGGGCCCATGGTGATAAAGGAAATGTCCTCACATAATAACTAAAGAGAAGCTTTCTGAGAAACTGCATTACCATGTGTGAATGCAACTCACAAAGTTACACGTTTCTCTTCAGTGATCAGTTTGTTAACACAGTTTTCTGGAGATCTGCAATTAGATACTTCATAGCGCAATGAACATTACAGTGACAAAGGAAATATCCAGATGAAAACTAGAAAGAAGCTTTCTTAGAAACTTCTTGGTGATGTGTGAATTCATCTCACAGAGTTACACTTATGTTTCGTGGAGCAGTCCATTAACACTGTCTTTGGGGAAACTGAGAAGAGCTTCTTTGGATCACATTGAGGCCTACGCTGATAAAGGAAATTTCATCCGTTCAAAACGTGAAAGAAGCTTTCTGAGAAACTTCTTTCTGATCTGTGAGTTCATCTCACAGAGTTACAATCTCTGCCTCAAGAAGCAGTTTGCTAACACTCTTTTCGTGGAATCTGCAAAGTGATATTTGGGAGCCTATAGGGGCCCATGGTGTTAAAGGAAATGTCCTCACATAATAACTAAAGAGAAGCTTTCTGACAAACTGCATTACCATGTGTGAATGCAACTCACAGAGTTACACGTTTCTCTTCAGTGATCAGTTTGTTAGCACAGTTTTCTGGAAATCTGCATTTAGATACTTCATAGCGCAATGAACATTACAGTGACAAAGGAAATATCCACAGTGACAACTAGAAGGAAGCTTTCTTAGAAACTTCTTGTTGATGTGTGAATTCATCTCCCAGAGTTACACTTATGTTTCGTGGAACAGTCCATTAACACTGTCTTTGGGGAAACTGAGAAGGGCTTCTTTGGACCACATTGAGGCCTACGCTGATAAAGGAAATTTCATCCGTTCCAAACGTGAAAGAAGCTTTCTGAGAAACTTCTTTCTGATCTGTGAGTTCATCTCACAGAGTTACAACCTCTGCCTCAAGAAGAAGTTTGCTAACACTCTTCTCGTCTAGTCTGCAAAGTGATATTTGGGAGCCTATAGGGGCCCATGGTGATAAAGGAAATGTCCTCACATAATAACTAAAGAGAAGCTTTCTGAGAAACTGCATTTCCATGTGTGAATGCAACTCACAAAGTTACACGTTTCTCTTCAGTTATCAGTTTGTTAGCACAGTTTTCTGGAAATCTGCAATTAGATACTTCATAGCGCAATGAACATTACAGTGACAAAGGAAATATCCTGAGATGAAAACTAGAAAGAAGCTTTCATAGAAACTTCTTGGTGATGTGTGAATTCATCTCACAGAGTTACACTTATGTTTCGTGGAGCAGTCTATTAACACTGTCTTTGGGGAAACTGAGAAGGGCTTCTTTGGATCACATTGAGGCCTACGCTGATAAAGGAAATTTCATCCGTTCAAAACGTGAAAGAAGCTTTCTGAGAAACTTCTTTCTGATCTGTGAGTTCCTCTCACAGAGATACAACCTCTGCCTCAAGAAGAAGTTTGCTAACACTCTTCTCGTCTAATCTGCAAAGTGATATTTGGGAGCCTATAGGGGCCCATGGTGATAAAGGAAATGTCCTCACATAATAACTAAAGAGAAGCTTTCTGAGAAACTGCATTTCCATGTGTGAATGCAACTCACAGAGTTACACGTTTCTCTTCAGTGATCAGTTTGTTAGCACAGTTTTCTGGAGATCTGCAATTAGATACTTCATAGCGCAATGAACATTACAGTGACAAAGGAAATATCCAGATGAAAACTAGAAAGAAGCTTTCTTAGAAACTTCTTGGTGATGTGTGAATTCATCTCACAGAGTTACACTTATGTTTCGTGGAACAGTCCATTAACACTGTCTTTGGGGAAACTGAGAAGGGCTTCTTTGGACCACATTGAGGCCTACGCTGATAAAGGAAATTTCATCCGTTCAAAACGTGAAAGAAGCTTTCTGAGAAACTTCTTTCTGATCTGTGAGTTCATCTCACAGAGTTACAACCTCTGCCTCAAGAAGCAGTTTGCTAACACTCTTTTCGTGGAATCTGCAAAGTGATATTTGGGAGCCTATAGGGGCCCATGGTGATAAAGGAAATATCCTCACATAATAACTAAAGAGAAGCTTTCTGAGAAACTGCACTGCCATGTGTGAATGCAACTCACAGAGTTACGCCATTGTTTTTTGCAGCCGTTTCTTAGGACTGTTTCCGTGGATTCCGAGAAGTGATATTTCAGATAGCTTTGAAGAATAGAAGGAAAAAGAAATATCCTCCAAGAGAAAGCAGAACCAAGCTTTCTGAGAAACTGCTTTGTGATATGTGAATTCATTTCACAGTGTTCTATCACCCTTTCTCGGGGAGTTTCCTAGCACTCATATGAGGAATCTCAGATGTGATGTCTTGGATATCGTTGAATCGCATGCTGAATAAGGAACTATCCTCAGAGAAACCTGCAGAGAAGCCTTCTCAGAAACTTCTTTGTTGTGGGTGATTTCAGCCCACAGATGTCCATCATTGTTTCCACTGAGAAACTTGCTAGGAGAGTTTTCGCAGAATCTGCAATAGGACACACGGTGGCGCTCCAAGACCACAAATAACTTCGTCTTACTAAAGAAAGAAGCTTTCTGAGAAACCGCTTTGTGATGTGTGAATTCAACTCACTAAGTTGCAGCTGTATTTCGTGGGGCCGTGGCCTAGCCCTATTTGTGTGGAATCTGAGAACAGATATTCCCGAACCCTTTGAAAACAATGGGGCCAAGGGAAACATCTTCCAATAAAAATGAGAAAGAAGCTTACTGAGAAACTTCTTTCTGATCTGTGAGTTCATCTCACAGAGTTACAATCTCTGCCTCAAGAAGCAGTTTGCTAACACTCTTTTCGTGGAATCTGCAAAGTGATATTTGGCAGCCTATTGGGGCCCATGGTGATAAAGGAAATATCCTCACATAATAACTAAAGAGAAGCATTCTGAGAAACTGCATTGCCATGTGTGAATGCAACTCACAGAGTTACACGTTTCTCTTCAGTGATCAGTTTGTTAGCATAGCTTTCTGGAGATCTGCAATTAGATACTTCACAGCGCAATGAACATTACAGTGACAAAGGAAATATCCTGAGATGAAAACTAGAAAGAAGCTTTCATAGAAACTTCTTGGTGATGTGTGAATTCATCTCACAGAGTTACACTTATGTTTCGTGGAGCAGTCTATTAACACTGTCTTTGGGGAAACTGAGAAGGGCTTCTTTGGATCACATGAGGCCTACGCTGATAAAGGAAATTTCATCCGTTCAAAATGTGAAAGAAGCTTTCTGAGAAACTTCTTTCTGATCTGTGAGTTCCTCTCACAGAGATACAACCTCTGCCTCAAGAAGAAGTTTGCTAACACTCTTCTCGTCTAATCTGCAAAGTGATATTTGGGAGCCTATAGGGGCCCATGGTGATAAAGGAAATGTCCTCACATAATAACTAAAGAGAAGCTTTCTGAGAAACTGCATTACCATGTGTGAATGCAACTCACAAAGTTACACGTTTCTCTTCAGTGATCAGTTTGTTAACACAGTTTTCTGGAGATCTGCAATTAGATATTTCATAGCGCAATGAACATTACAGTGACAAAGGAAATATCCAGATGAAAAGTAGAAAGAAGCTTTCTTAGAAACTTCTTGGTGATGTGTGAATTCATCTCACAGAGTTACACTTATGTTTCGTGGAGCAGTCCATTATCACTGTCTTTGGGGAAACTGAGAAGAGCTTCTTTGGATCACATTGAGGCCTACGCTGATAAAGGAAATTTCATCCGTTCAAAACGTGAAAGAAGCTTTCTGAGAAACTTCTTTCTGATCTGTGAGTTCATCTCACAGAGTTACAATCTCTGCCTCAAGAAGCAGTTTGCTAACACTCTTTTCGTGGAATCTGCAAAGTGATATTTGGCAGCCTATTGGGGCCCATGGTGATAAAGGAAATATCCTCATATAATAACTAAAGAGAAGCATTCTGAGAAACTGCATTGCCATGTGTGAATGCAACTCACAGAGTTACACGTTTCTCTTCAGTGATCAGTTTGTTAGCATAGTTTTCTGGAGATCTGCAATTAGATACTTCATAGCGCAATGAACATTACAGTGACAAAGGAAATATCCAGAGATGAAAACTAGAAAGAAGCTTTCATAGAAACTTCTTGGTGATGTGTGAATTCATCTCACAGAGTTACACTTATGTTTCGTGGAGCAGTCCATTAACACTGTCTTTGGGGAAACTGAGAAGGGCTTCTTTGGATCACATTGAGGCCTACGCTGATAAAGGAAATCTCATCCGTTCAAAACGTGTAAGAAGCTTTCTGAGAAACTTCTTTCTGATCTGTGAGTTCATCTCACAGAGTTACAACCTCTGCCTCAAGAAGCAGTTTGCTAACACTCTTTTCGTGGAATCTGCAAAGTGATATTTGGGAGCCTATAGGGGCCCATGGTGATAAAGGAAATATCCTCACATAATAACTAAAGAGAAGCTTTCTGAGAAACTGCATTACCATGTGTGAATGCAACTCACAAAGTTACACGTTTCTCTTCAGTTATCAGTTTGTTAGCACAGTTTTCTGGAAATCTGCAATTAGATACTTCATAGCGCAATGAACATTACAGTGACAAAGGAAATATCCACAGTGAAAACTAGAAGGAAGCTTTCTTAGAAACTTCTTGTTGATGTGTGAATTCATCTCACAGAGTTACACTTATGTTTCGTGGAACAGTCCATTAACACTGTCTTTGGGGAAACTGAGAAGGGCTTCTTTGGACCACATTGAGGCCTACGCTGATAAAGGAAATTTCATCCGTTCAAAACGTGAAAGAAGCTTTCTGAGAAACTTCTTTCTGATCTGTGAGTTCATCTCACAGAGTTACAAACTCTGCCTCAAGAAGAAGTTTGCTAACACTCTTCTCGTGTAATCTGCAAAGTGATATTTGGGAGCCTATAGGGGCCCATGGTGATAAAGGAAATATCCTCACATAATAATTAAAGAGAAGCTTTCTGAGAAACTGCATTACCATGTGTGAATGCAACTCACAGAGTTACACGTTTCTCTTCAGTGATCAGTTTGTTAGCATAGTTTTCTGGAGACCTGCATTTAGATACTTCATAGCGCAATGAACATTACAGTGACAAAGGAAATATCCAGATGAAAACTAGAAAGAAGCTTTCTTAGAAACTTCTTGTTGATGTGTGAATTCATCTCACAGAGTTACACTTATGTTTCGTGGAGCAGTCCATTAACACTGTCTTTGGGGAAACTGAGAAGAGCTTCTTTGGATCACATTGAGGCCTACGCTGATAAAGGAAATTTCATCCGTTCAAAACGTGAAAGAAGCTTTCTGAGAAACTTCTTTCTGATCTGTGAGTTCATCTCACAGAGTTCCAATCTCTGCCTCAAGAAGCAGTTTGCTAACACTCTTTTCGTGGAATCTGCAAAGTGATATTTGGGAGCCTATAGGGGCCCATGGTGGTAAAGGAAATATCCTCACATAATAACTAAAGAGAAGCTTTCTGAGAAACTGCACTGCCATGTGTGAATGCAACTCACAGAGTTACGCCATTGTTTTTGCAGCCGTTTCTTAGGACTGTTTCCGTGGATTCCGAGAAGTGATATTTCAGATAGCTTTGAAGAATAGAAGGAAAAAGAAATATCCTCCAAGAGAAAGCAGAACCAAGCTTTCTGAGAAACTGCTTTGTGATATGTGAATTCATTTCACAGTGTTCTATCACCCTTTCTCGGGGGCGTTTCCTAGCACTCATTTGAGGAATCTCAGATGTGATGTCTTGGATATCGTTGAATCGCATGCTGAATAAGGAACTATCCTCAGAGAAACCTGCAGAGAAGCCTTCTCAGAAACTTCTTTGTTGTGGGTGATTTCAGCCCACAGATGTCCATCATTGTTTCCACTGAGAAACTTGCTAGGAGAGTTTTCGCAGAATCTGCAATAGGACACACGGTGGCGCTCCAAGACCACAAATAACTTCGTCTTACTAAAGAAAGAAGCTTTCTGAGAAACCGCTTTGTGATGTGTGAATTCAACTCACTAAGTTGCAGCTGTATTTCGTGGGGCCGTGGCCTAGCCCTATTTGTGTGGAATCTGAGAACAGATATTCCCGAACCCTTTGAAAACAATGGGGCCAAGGGAAACATCTTCCAATAAAAATGAGAAAGAAGCTTACTGAGAAACTTCTTTCTGATCTGTGAGTTCATCTCACAGAGTTACAATCTCTGCCTCAAGAAGCAGTTTGCTAACACTCTTTTCGTGGAATCTGCAAAGTGATATTTGGCAGCCTATTGGGGCCCATGGTGATAAAGGAAATATCCTCACATAATAACTAAAGAGAAGCATTCTGAGAAACTGCATTGCCATGTGTGAATGCAACTCACAGAGTTACACGTTTCTCTTCAGTGATCAGTTTGTTAGCATAGTTTTCTGGAGATCTGCAATTAGATACTTCATAGCGCAATGAACATTACAGTGACAAAGGAAATATCCAGAGATGAAAACTAGAAAGAAGCTTTCATAGAAACTTCTTGGTGATGTGTGAATTCATCTCACAGAGTTACACTTATGTTTCGTGGAGCAGTCCATTAACACTGTCTTTGGGGAAACTGAGAAGGGCTTCTTTGGATCACATTGAGGCCTACGCTGATAAAGGAAATTTCATCCGTTCAAAACGTGAAAGAAGCTTTCTGAGAAACTTCTTTCTGATCTGTGAGTTCATCTCACAGAGTTACAACCTCTGCCTCAAGAAGAAGTTTGCTAACACTCTTCTCGTCTAATCTGCAAAGTGATATTTGGGAGCCTATAGGGGCCCATGGTGATAAAGGAAATGTCCTCACATAATAACTAAAGAGAAGCTTTCTGAGAAACTGCATTACCATGTGTGAATGCAACTCACAAAGTTACACGTTTCTCTTCAGTGATCAGTTTGTTAACACAGTTTTCTGGAGATCTGCAATTAGATACTTCATAGCGCAATGAACATTACAGTGACAAAGGAAATATCCAGATGAAAACTAGAAAGAAGCTTTCTTAGAAACTTCTTGGTGATGTGTGAATTCATCTCACAGAGTTACACTTATGTTTCGTGGAGCAGTCCATTAACACTGTCTTTGGGGAAACTGAGAAGAGCTTCTTTGGATCACATTGAGGCCTACGCTGATAAAGGAAATTTCATCCGTTCAAAACGTGAAAGAAGCTTTCTGAGAAACTTCTTTCTGATCTGTGAGTTCATCTCACAGAGTTACAATCTCTGCCTCAATAAGCAGTTTGCTAACACTCTTTTCGTGGAATCTGCAAAGTGATATTTGGGAGCCTATAGGGGCCCATGGTGATAAAGGAAATATCCTCACATAATAACTAAAGAGAAGCTTTCTGAGAAACTGCATTACCATGTGTGAATGCAACTCACAAAGTTACACGTTTCTCTTCAGTTATCAGTTTGTTAGCACAGTTTTCTGGAGATCTGCAATTAGATACTTCATAGCGCAATGAACATTACAGTGACAAAGGAAATATCCACAGTGAAAACTAGAAGGAAGCTTTCTTAGAAACTTCTTGTTGATGTGTGAATTCATCTCACAGAGTTACACTTATGTTTCGTGGAACAGTCCTTTAACACTGTCTTTGGGGAAACTGAGAAGGGCTTCTTTGGACCACATTGAGGCCTACGCTGATAAAGGAAATTTCATCCGTTCAAAACGTGAAAGAAGCTTTCTGAGAAACTTCTTTCTGATCTGTGAGTTCATCTCACAGAGTTACAATCTCTGCCTCAAGAAGCAGTTTGCTAACACTCTTTTCGTGGAATCTGCAAAGTGATAATTGGCAGCCTATTGGGGCCCATCGTGATAAAGGAAATATCCTCATATAATAACTAAAGAGAAGCATTCTGAGAAACTGCATTGCCATGTGTGAATGCAACTCACAGAGTTACACGTTTCTCTTCAGTGATCAGTTTGTTAGCATAGTTTTCTGGAGATCTGCAATTAGATACTTCATAGCGCAATGAACATTACAGTGACAAAGGAAATATCCAGAGATGAAAACTAGAAAGAAGCTTTCATAGAAACTTCTTGGTGATGTGTGAATTCATCTCACAGAGTTACACTTATGTTTCGTGGAGCAGTCCATTAACACTGTCTTTGGGGAAACTGAGAAGGGCTTCTTTGGATCACATTGAGGCCTACGCTGATAAAGGAAATTTCATCCGTTCAAAACGTGAAAGAAGCTTTCTGAGAAACTTCTTTCTGATCTGTGAGTTCATCTCACAGAGTTACAACCTCTGCCTCAAGAAGAAGTTTGCTAACACTCTTCTCGTCTAATCTGCAAAGTGATATTTGGGAGCCTATAGGGGCCCATGGTGATAAAGGAAATGTCCTCACATAATAACTAAAGAGAAGCTTTCTGAGAAACTGAATTACCATGTGTGAATGCAACTCACAAAGTTACACGTTTCTCTTCAGTGATCAGTTTTAACACAGTTTTCTGGAGATCTGCAATTAGATACTTCATAGCGCAATGAACATTACAGTGACAAAGGAAATATCCAGATGAAAACTAGAAAGAAGCTTTCTTAGAAACTTCTTGGTGATGTGTGAATTCATCTCACAGAGTTACACTTATGTTTCGTGGAGCAGTCCATTAACACTGTCTTTGGGGAAACTGAGAAGAGCTTCTTTGGATCACATTGAGGCCTACGCTGATAAAGGAAATCTCATCCGTTCAAAACGTGAAAGAAGCTTTCTGAGAAACTTCTTTCTGTTCTGTGAGTTCATCTCACAGAGTTACAATCTCTGCCTCAAGAAGAAGTTTGCTAACACTCTTTTCGTGGAATCTGCAAAGTGATATTTGGGAGCCTATAGGGGCCCATGGTGATAAAGGAAATGTCCTCACATAATAACTAAAGAGAAGCTTTCTGAGAAACTGCATTACCATGTGTGAATGCAACTCACAGAGTTACACGTTTCTCTTCAGTGATCAGTTTGTTAGCACAGTTTTCTGGAAATCTGCATTTAGATACTTCATAGCGCAATGAACATTACAGTGACAAAGGAAATATCCACAATGACAACTAGAAGGAAGCTTTCTTAGAAACTTCTTGTTGATGTGTGAATTCATCTCACAGAGTTACACTTATGTTTCGTGGAACAGTCCATTAACACTGTCTTTGGGGAAACTGAGAAGGGCTTCTTTGGACCACATTGAGGCCTACGCTGATAAAGGAAATTTCATCCGTTCCAAACGTGAAAGAAGCTTTCTGAGAAACTTCTTTCTGATCTGTGAGTTCATCTCACAGAGTTACAACCTCTGCCTCAAGAAGAAGTTTGCTAACACTCTTCTCGTCTAGTCTGCAAAGTGATATTTGGGAGCCTATAGGGGCCCATGGTGATAAAGGAAATGTCCTCACATAATAACTAAAGAGAAGCTTTCTGAGAAACTGCATTTCCATGTGTGAATGCAACTCACAGAGTTACACGTTTCTCTTCAGTGATCAGTTTGTTAGCACAGTTTTCTGGAGATCTGCAATTAGATACTTCATAGCGCAATGAACATTACAGTGACAAAGGAAATATCCAGATGAAAACTAGAAAGAAGCTTTCTTAGAAACTTCTTGGTGATGTGTGAATTCATCTCACAGAGTTACACTTATGTTTCGTGGAACAGTCCATTAACACTGTCTTTGGGGAAACTGAGAAGGGCTTCTTTGGACCACATTGAGGCCTACGCTGATAAAGGAAATTTCATCCGTTCAAAACGTGAAAGAAGCTTTCTGAGAAACTTCTTTCTGATCTGTGAGTTCATCTCACAGAGTTCCAATCTCTGCCTCAAGAAGCAGTTTGCTAACACTCTTTTCGTGGAATCTGCAAAGTGATATTTGGGAGCCTATAGGGGCTCATGGTGGTAAAGGAAATATCCTCACATAATAACTAAAGAGAAGCTTTCTGAGAAACTGCACTGCCATGTGTGAATGCAACTCACAGAGTTACGCCATTGTTTTTGCAGCCGTTTCTTAGGACATTTTCCGTGGATTCCGAGAAGTGATATTTCAGATAGCTTTGAAGAATAGAAGGAAAAAGAAATATCCTCCAAGAGAAAGCAGAACCAAGCTTTCTGAGAAACTGCTTTGTGATATGTGAATTCATTTCACAGTGTTCTATCACCCTTTCTCGGGGGAGTTTCCTAGCACTCATTTGAGGAATCTCAGATGTGATGTCTTGGATATCGTTGAATCGCATGCTGAATAAGGAACTATCCTCAGAGAAACCTGCAGAGAAGCCTTCTCAGAAACTTCTTTGTTGTGGGTGATTTCAGCCCACAGATGTCCATCATTGTTTCCACTGAGAAACTTGCTAGGAGAGTTTTCGCAGAATCTGCAATAGGACACACGGTGGCGCTCCAAGACCACAAATAACTTCGTCTTACTAAAGAAAGAAGCTTTCTGAGAAACCGCTTTGTGATGTGTGAATTCAACTCACTAAGTTGCAGCTGTATTTCGTGGGGCCGTGGCCTAGCCCTATTTGTGTGGAATCTGAGAACAGATATTCCCGAACCCTTTGAAAACAATGGGGCCAAGGGAAACATCTTCCAATAAAAATGAGAAAGAAGCTTACTGAGAAACTTCTTTCTGATCTGTGAGTTCATCTCACAGAGTTACAATCTCTGCCTCAAGAAGCAGTTTGCTAACACTCTTTTCGTGGAATCTGCAGAGTGATATTTGGCAGCCTATTGGGGCCCATGGTGATAAAGGAAATATCCTCACATAATAACTAAAGAGAAGCATTCTGAGAAACTGCATTGCCATGTGTGAATGCAACTCACAGAGTTACACGTTTCTCTTCAGTGATCAGTTTGTTAGCATAGTTTTCTGGAGATCTGCAATTAGATACTTCATAGCGCAATGAACATTACAGTGACAAAGGAAATATCCAGAGATGAAAACTAGAAAGAAGCTTTCATAGAAACTTCTTGGTGATGTGTGAATTCATCTCACAGAGTTACACTTATGTTTCGTGGAGCAGTCCATTAACACTGTCTTTGGGGAAACTGAGAAGGGCTTCTTTGGATCACATTGAGGCCTACGCTGATAAAGGAAAATTCATCCGTTCAAACGTGAAAGAAGTTTTCTGAGAAACTTCTTTCTGATCTGTGAGTTCATCTCACAGAGTTACAACCTCTGCCTCAAGAAGAAGTTTGCTAACACTCTTCTCGTCTAATCTGCAAAGTGATATTTGGGAGCCTATAGGGGCCCATGGTGATAAAGGAAATGTCCTCACATAATAACGAAAGAGAAGCTTTCTGAGAAACTGCATTACCATGTGTGAATGCAACTCACAAAGTTACACGTTTCTCTTCAGTGATCAGTTTGTTAACACAGTTTTCTGGAGATCTGCAATTAGATACTTCATAGCGCAATGAACATTACAGTGACAAAGGAAATATCCAGATGAAAACTAGAAAGAAGCTTTCTTAGAAACTTCTTGGTGATGTGTGAATTCATCTCACAGAGTTACACTTATGTTTCGTGGAGCAGTCCATTAACACTGTCTTTGGGGAAACTGAGAAGAGCTTCTTTGGATCACATTGAGGCCTACGCTGATAAAGGAAATTTCATCCGTTCAAAACGTGAAAGAAGCTTTCTGAGAAACTTCTTTCTGATCTGTGAGTTCATCTCACAGAGTTACAATCTCTGCCTCAAGAAGCAGTTTGCTAACACTCTTTTCGTGGAATCTGCAAAGTGATATTTGGGAGCCTATAGGGGCCCATGGTGATAAAGGAAATATCCTCACATAATAACTAAAGAGAAGCTTTCTGAGAAACTGCATTACCATGTGTGAATGCAACTCACAAAGTTACATGTTTCTCTTCAGTTATCAGTTTGTTAGCACAGTTTTCTGGAGATCTGCAATTAGATACTTCATAGCGCAATGAACATTACAGTGACAAAGGAAATATCCACAGTGAAATCTAGAAGGAAGCTTTCTTAGAAACTTCTTGTTGATGTGTGAATTCATCTCACAGAGTTACACTTATGTTTCGTGGAACAGTCCATTAACACTGTCTTTGGGGAAACTGAGAAGGGCTTCTTTGGACCACATTGAGGCCTACGCTGATAAAGGAAATTTCATCCGTTCAAAACGTGAAAGAAGCTTTCTGAGAAACTTCTTTCTGATCTGTGAGTTCATCTCACAGAGTTACAATCTCTGCCTCAAGAAGCAGTTTGCTAACACTCTTTTCGTGGAATCTGCAAAGTGATAATTGGCAGCCTATGGGGCCCATCGTGATAAAGGAAATATCCTCATATAATAACTAAAGAGAAGCATTCTGAGAAACTGCATTGCCATGTGTGAATGCAACTCACAGAGTTACACGTTTCTCTTCAGTGATCAGTTTGTTAGCATAGTTTTCTGGAGATCTGCAATTAGATACTTCATAGCGCAATAAACATTACAGTGACAAAGGAAATATCCAGAGATGAAAACTAGAAAGAAGCTTTCATAGAAACTTCTTGGTGATGTGTGAATTCATCTCACAGAGTTACACTTATGTTTCGTGGAGCAGTCCATTAACACTGTCTTTGGGGAAACTGAGAAGGGCTTCTTTGGATCACATTGAGGCCTACGCTGATAAAGGAAATTTCATCCGTTCAAAACGTGAAAGAAGCTTTCTGAGAAACTTCTTTCTGATCTGTGAGTTCATCTCACAGAGTTACAACCTCTGCCTCAAGAAGAAGTTTGCTAACACTCTTCTCGTCTAATCTGCAAAGTGATATTTGGGAGCCTATAGGGGCCCATGGTGATAAAGGAAATGTCCTCACATAATAACTAAAGAGAAGCTTTCTGAGAAACTGCATTACCATGTGTGAATGCAACTCACAAAGTTACACGTTTCTCTTCAGTGATCAGTTTGTTAACACAGTTTTCTGGAGATCTGCAATTAGATACTTCATAGCGCAATGAACATTACAGTGACAAAGGAAATATCCAGATGAAAACTAGAAAGAAGCTTTCTTAGAAACTTCTTGGTGATGTGTGAATTCATCTCACAGAGTTACACTTATGTTTCGTGGAGCAGTCCATTAACACTGTCTTTGGGGAAACTGAGAAGAGCTTCTTTGGATCACATTGAGGCCTACGCTGATAAAGGACATTTCATCCGTTCAAAACGTGAAAGAAGCTTTCTGAGAAACTTCTTTCTGATCTGTGAGTTCATCTCACAGAGTTACAATCTCTGCCTCAAGAAGCAGTTTGCTAACACTCTTTTCGTGGAATCTGCAAAGTGATATTTGGGAGCCTATAGGGGCCCATGGTGTTAAAGGAAATGTCCTCACATAATAACTAAAGAGAAGCTTTCTGACAAACTGCATTACCATGTGTGAATGCAACTCACAGAGTTACACGTTTCTCTTCAGTGATCAGTTTGTTAGCACAGTTTTCTGGAAATCTGCATTTAGATACTTCATAGCGCAATGAACATTACAGTGACAAAGGAAATATCCACAGTGACAACTAGAAGGAAGCTTTCTTAGAAACTTCTTGTTGATGTGTGAATTCATCTCCCAGAGTTACACTTATGTTTCGTGGAACAGTCCATTAACACTGTCTTTGGGGAAACTGAGAAGGGCTTCTTTGGACCACATTGAGGCCTACGCTGATAAAGGAAATTTCATCCGTTCCAAACGTGAAAGAAGCTTTCTGAGAAACTTCTTTCTGATCTGTGAGTTCATCTCACAGAGTTACAACCTCTGCCTCAAGAAGAAGTTTGCTAACACTCTTCTCGTCTAGTCTGCAAAGTGATATTTGGGAGCCTATAGGGGCCCATGGTGATAAAGGAAATGTCCTCACATAATAACTAAAGAGAAGCTTTCTGAGAAACTGCATTTCCATGTGTGAATGCAACTCACAAAGTTACACGTTTCTCTTCAGTTATCAGTTTGTTAGCACAGTTTTCTGGAAATCTGCAATTAGATACTTCATAGCGCAATGAACATTACAGTGACAAAGGAAATATCCTGAGATGAAAACTAGAAAGAAGCTTTCATAGAAACTTCTTGGTGATGTGTGAATTCATCTCACAGAGTTACACTTATGTTTCGTGGAGCAGTCTATTAACACTGTCTTTGGGGAAACTGAGAAGGGCTTCTTTGGATCACATTGAGGCCTACGCTGATAAAGGAAATTTCATCCGTTCAAAACGTGAAAGAAGCTTTCTGAGAAACTTCTTTCTGATCTGTGAGTTCCTCTCACAGAGATACAACCTCTGCCTCAAGAAGAAGTTTGCTAACACTCTTCTCGTCTAATCTGCAAAGTGATATTTGGGAGCCTATAGGGGCCCATGGTGATAAAGGAAATGTCCTCACATAATAACTAAAGAGAAGCTTTCTGAGAAACTGCATTTCCATGTGTGAATGCAACTCACAGAGTTACACGTTTCTCTTCAGTGATCAGTTTGTTAGCACAGTTTTCTGGAGATCTGCAATTAGATACTTCATAGCGCAATGAACATTACAGTGACAAAGGAAATATCCAGATGAAAACTAGAAAGAAGCTTTCTTAGAAACTTCTTGGTGATGTGTGAATTCATCTCACAGAGTTACACTTATGTTTCGTGGAACAGTCCATTAACACTGTCTTTGGGGAAACTGAGAAGGGCTTCTTTGGACCACATTGAGGCCTACGCTGATAAAGGAAATTTCATCCGTTCAAAACGTGAAAGAAGCTTTCTGAGAAACTTCTTTCTGATCTGTGAGTTCATCTCACAGAGTTACAACCTCTGCCTCAAGAAGCAGTTTGCTAACACTCTTTTCGTGGAATCTGCAAAGTGATATTTGGGAGCCTATAGGGGCCCATGGTGATAAAGGAAATATCCTCACATAATAACTAAAGAGAAGCTTTCTGAGAAACTGCACTGCCATGTGTGAATGCAACTCACAGAGTTACGCCATTGTTTTTTGCAGCCGTTTCTTAGGACTGTTTCCGTGGATTCCGAGAAGTGATATTTCAGATAGCTTTGAAGAATAGAAGGAAAAAGAAATATCCTCCAAGAGAAAGCAGAACCAAGCTTTCTGAGAAACTGCTTTGTGATATGTGAATTCATTTCACAGTGTTCTATCACCCTTTCTCGGGGGAGTTTCCTAGCACTCATATGAGGAATCTCAGATGTGATGTCTTGGATATCGTTGAATCGCATGCTGAATAAGGAACTATCCTCAGAGAAACCTGCAGAGAAGCCTTCTCAGAAACTTCTTTGTTGTGGGTGATTTCAGCCCACAGATGTCCATCATTGTTTCCACTGAGAAACTTGCTAGGAGAGTTTTCGCAGAATCTGCAATAGGACACACGGTGGCGCTCCAAGACCACAAATAACTTCGTCTTACTAAAGAAAGAAGCTTTCTGAGAAACCGCTTTGTGATGTGTGAATTCAACTCACTAAGTTGCAGCTGTATTTCGTGGGGCCGTGGCCTAGCCCTATTTGTGTGGAATCTGAGAACAGATATTCCCGAACCCTTTGAAAACAATGGGGCCAAGGGAAACATCTTCCAATAAAAATGAGAAAGAAGCTTACTGAGAAACTTCTTTCTGATCTGTGAGTTCATCTCACAGAGTTACAATCTCTGCCTCAAGAAGCAGTTTGCTAACACTCTTTTCGTGGAATCTGCAAAGTGATATTTGGCAGCCTATTGGGGCCCATGGTGATAAAGGAAATATCCTCACATAATAACTAAAGAGAAGCATTCTGAGAAACTGCATTGCCATGTGTGAATGCAACTCACAGAGTTACACGTTTCTCTTCAGTGATCAGTTTGTTAGCATAGCTTTCTGGAGATCTGCAATTAGATACTTCACAGCGCAATGAACATTACAGTGACAAAGGAAATATCCTGAGATGAAAACTAGAAAGAAGCTTTCATAGAAACTTCTTGGTGATGTGTGAATTCATCTCACAGAGTTACACTTATGTTTCGTGGAGCAGTCTATTAACACTGTCTTTGGGGAAACTGAGAAGGGCTTCTTTGGATCACATGAGGCCTACGCTGATAAAGGAAATTTCATCCGTTCAAAATGTGAAAGAAGCTTTCTGAGAAACTTCTTTCTGATCTGTGAGTTCCTCTCACAGAGATACAACCTCTGCCTCAAGAAGAAGTTTGCTAACACTCTTCTCGTCTAATCTGCAAAGTGATATTTGGGAGCCTATAGGGGCCCATGGTGATAAAGGAAATGTCCTCACATAATAACTAAAGAGAAGCTTTCTGAGAAACTGCATTACCATGTGTGAATGCAACTCACAAAGTTACACGTTTCTCTTCAGTGATCAGTTTGTTAACACAGTTTTCTGGAGATCTGCAATTAGATATTTCATAGCGCAATGAACATTACAGTGACAAAGGAAATATCCAGATGAAAAGTAGAAAGAAGCTTTCTTAGAAACTTCTTGGTGATGTGTGAATTCATCTCACAGAGTTACACTTATGTTTCGTGGAGCAGTCCATTATCACTGTCTTTGGGGAAACTGAGAAGAGCTTCTTTGGATCACATTGAGGCGTACGCTGATAAAGGAAATTTCATCCGTTCAAACCGTGAAAGAAGCTTTCTGAGAAACTTCTTTCTGATCTGTGAGTTCATCTCACAGAGTTACAATCTCTGCCTCAAGAAGCAGTTTGCTAACACTCTTTTCGCGGAATCTGCAAAGTGATATTTGGGAGCCTATGGGGGCCCATGGTGATAAAGGAAATATCCTCACATAATAACTAAAGAGAAGCTTTCTGAGAAACTGCATTACCATGTGTGAATGCAACTCACAAAGTTACATGTTTCTCTTCAGTTATCAGTTTGTTAGCACAGTTTTCTGGAGATCTGCAATTAGATACTTCATAGCGCAATGAACATTACAGTGACAAAGGAAATATCCACAGTGAAAACTAGAAGGAAGCTTTCTTAGAAACTTCTTGTTGATGTGTGAATTCATCTCACAGAGTTACACTTATGTTTCGTGGAACAGTCCATTAACACTGTCTTTGGGGAAACTGAGAAGGGCTTCTTTGGACCACATTGAGGCCTACGCTGATAAAGGAAATTTCATCCGTTCAAAACGTGAAAGAAGCTTTCTGAGAAACTTCTTTCTGATCTGTGAGTTCATCTCACAGAGTTACAATCTCTGCCTCAAGAAGCAGTTTGCTAACACTCTTTTCGTGGAATCTGCAAAGTGATAATTGGCAGCCTATTGGGGCCCATCGTGATAAAGGAAATATCCTCATATAATAACTAAAGAGAAGCATTCTGAGAAACTGCATTGCCATGTGTGAATGCAACTCACAGAGTTACACGTTTCTCTTCAGTGATCAGTTTGTTAAGCACAGTTTTCTGGAGATCTGCAATTAGATACTTCATAGCGCAATGAACATTACAGTGACAAAGGAAATATCCAGAGATGAAAACTAGAAAGAAGCTTTCATAGAAACTTCTTGGTGATGTGTGAATTCATCTCACAGAGTTACACTTATGTTTCGTGGAGCAGTCCATTAACACTGTCTTTGGGGAAACTGAGAAGGGCTTCTTTGGATCACATTGAGGCCTACGCTGATAAAGGAAATCTCATCCGTTCAAAACGTGTAAGAAGCTTTCTGAGAAACTTCTTTCTGATCTGTGAGTTCATCTCACAGAGTTACAACCTCTGCCTCAAGAAGCAGTTTGCTAACACTCTTTTCGTGGAATCTGCAAAGTGATATTTGGGAGCCTATAGGGGCCCATGGTGATAAAGGAAATATCCTCACATAATAACTAAAGAGAAGCTTTCTGAGAAACTGCATTACCATGTGTGAATGCAACTCACAAAGTTACACGTTTCTCTTCAGTTATCAGTTTGTTAGCACAGTTTTCTGGAAATCTGCAATTAGATACTTCATAGCGCAATGAACATTACAGTGACAAAGGAAATATCCACAGTGAAAACTAGAAGGAAGCTTTCTTAGAAACTTCTTGTTGATGTGTGAATTCATCTCACAGAGTTACACTTATGTTTCGTGGAACAGTCCATTAACACTGTCTTTGGGGAAACTGAGAAGGGCTTCTTTGGACCACATTGAGGCCTACGCTGATAAAGGAAATTTCATCCGTTCAAAACGTGAAAGAAGCTTTCTGAGAAACTTCTTTCTGATCTGTGAGTTCATCTCACAGAGTTACAATCTCTGCCTCAAGAAGCAGTTTGCTAACACTCTTTTCGTGGAATCTGCAAAGTGATAATTGGCAGCCTATTGGGGCCCATCGTGATAAAGGAAATATCCTCATATAATAACTAAAGAGAAGCATTCTGAGAAACTGCATTGCCATGTGTGAATGCAACTCACAGAGTTACACGTTTCTCTTCAGTGATCAGTTTGTTAGCACAGTTTTCTGGAGATCTGCAATTAGATACTTCATAGCGCAATGAACATTACAGTGACAAAGGAAATATCCAGAGATGAAAACTAGAAAGAAGCTTTCATAGAAACTTCTTGGTGATGTGTGAATTCATCTCACAGAGTTACACTTATGTTTCGTGGAGCAGTCCATTAACACTGTCTTTGGGGAAACTGAGAAGGGCTTCTTTGGATCACATTGAGGCCTACGCTGATAAAGGAAATCTCATCCGTTCAAAACGTGAAAGAAGCTTTCTGAGAAACTTCTTTCTGATCTGTGAGTTCATCTCACAGAGTTACAACCTCTGCCTCAAGAAGCAGTTTGCTAACACTCTTTTCGTGGAATCTGCAAAGTGATATTTGGGAGCCTATAGGGGCCCATGGTGATAAAGGAAATATCCTCACATAATAACTAAAGAGAAGCTTTCTGAGAAACTGCATTACCATGTGTGAATGCAACTCACAAAGTTACACGTTTCTCTTCAGTTATCAGTTTGTTAGCACAGTTTTCTGGAAATCTGCAATTAGATACTTCATAGCGCAATGAACATTACAGTGACAAAGGAAATATCCACAGTGAAAACTAGAAGGAAGCTTTCTTAGAAACTTCTTGTTGATGTGTGAATTCATCTCACAGAGTTACACTTATGTTTCGTGGAACAGTCCATTAACACTGTCTTTGGGGAAACTGAGAAGGGCTTCTTTGGACCACATTGAGGCCTACGCTGATAAAGGAAATTTCATCCGTTCAAAACGTGAAAGAAGCTTTCTGAGAAACTTCATTCTGATCTGTGAGTTCATCTCACAGAGTTACAACTCTGCCTCAAGAAGAAGTTTGCTAACACTCTTCTCGTGTAATCTGCAAAGTGATATTTGGGAGCCTATAGGGGCCCATGGTGATAAAGGAAATATCCTCACATAATAATTAAAGAGAAGCTTTCTGAGAAACTGCATTACCATGTGTGAATGCAACTCACAGAGTTACACGTTTCTCTTCAGTGATCAGTTTGTTAGCATAGTTTTCTGGAGACCTGCATTTAGATACTTCATAGCGCAATGAACATTACAGTGACAAAGGAAATATCCACAGTGAAAACTAGAAGGAAGCTTTCTTAGAAACTTCTTGTTGATGTGTGAATTCATCTCACAGAGTTACACTTATGTTTCGTGGAACAGTCCATTAACACTGTCTTTGGGGAAACTGAGAAGGGCTTCTTTGGACCACATTGAGGCCTACGCTGATAAAGGAAATTTCATCCGTTCAAAACGTGAAAGAAGCTTTCTGAGAAACTTCTTTCTGATCTGTGAGTTCATCTCACAGAGTTACAATCTCTGCCTCAAGAAGCAGTTTGCTAACACTCTTTTCGTGGAATCTGCAAAGTGATAATTGGCAGCCTATTGGGGCCCATCGTGATAAAGGAAATATCCTCATATAATAACTAAAGAGAAGCATTCTGAGAAACTGCATTGCCATGTGTGAATGCAACTCACAGAGTTACACGTTTCTCTTCAGTGATCAGTTTGTTAGCATAGTTTTCTGGAGATCTGCAATTAGATACTTCATAGCGCAATGAACATTACAGTGACAAAGGAAATATCCAGAGATGAAAACTAGAAAGAAGCTTTCATAGAAACTTCTTGGTGATGTGTGAATTCATCTCACAGAGTTACACTTATGTTTCGTGGAGCAGTCCATTAACACTGTCTTTGGGGAAACTGAGAAGGGCTTCTTTGGATCACATTGAGGCCTACGCTGATAAAGGAAATTTCATCCGTTCAAAACGTGAAAGAAGCTTTCTGAGAAACTTCTTTCTGATCTGTGAGTTCATCTCACAGAGTTACAACCTCTGCCTCAAGAAGAAGTTTGCTAACACTCTTCTCGTCTAATCTGCAAAGTGATATTTGGGAGCCTATAGGGGCCCATGGTGATAAAGGAAATGTCCTCACATAATAACTAAAGAGAAGCTTTCTGAGAAACTGCATTACCATGTGTGAATGCAACTCACAAAGTTACACGTTTCTCTTCAGTGATCAGTTGTTAACACAGTTTTCTGGAGATCTGCAATTAGATACTTCATAGCGCAATGAACATTACAGTGACAAAGGAAATATCCAGATGAAAACTAGAAAGAAGCTTTCTTAGAAACTTCTTGGTGATGTGTGAATTCATCTCACAGAGTTACACTTATGTTTCGTGGAGCAGTCCATTAACACTGTCTTTGGGGAAACTGAGAAGAGCTTCTTTGGATCACATTGAGGCCTACGCTGATAAAGGAAATCTCATCCGTTCAAAACGTGAAAGAAGCTTTCTGAGAAACTTCTTTCTGTTCTGTGAGTTCATCTCACAGAGTTACAATCTCTGCCTCAAGAAGAAGTTTGCTAACACTCTTTTCGTGGAATCTGCAAAGTGATATTTGGGAGCCTATAGGGGCCCATGGTGATAAAGGAAATGTCCTCACATAATAACTAAAGAGAAGCTTTCTGAGAAACTGCATTACCATGTGTGAATGCAACTCACAGAGTTACACGTTTCTCTTCAGTGATCAGTTTGTTAGCACAGTTTTCTGGAAATCTGCATTAGATACTTCATAGCGCAATGAACATTACAGTGACAAAGGAAATATCCACAATGACAACTAGAAGGAAGCTTTCTTAGAAACTTCTTGTTGATGTGTGAATTCATCTCACAGAGTTACACTTATGTTTCGTGGAACAGTCCATTAACACTGTCTTTGGGGAAACTGAGAAGGGCTTCTTTGGACCACATTGAGGCCTACGCTGATAAAGGAAATTTCATCCGTTCAAACGTGAAAGAAGCTTTCTGAGAAACTTCTTTCTGATCTGTGAGTTCATCTCACAGAGTTACAACCTCTGCCTCAAGAAGAAGTTTGCTAACACTCTTCTCGTCTAGTCTGCAAAGTGATATTTGGGAGCCTATAGGGGCCCATGGTGATAAAGGAAATGTCCTCACATAATAACTAAAGAGAAGCTTTCTGAGAAACTGCATTTCCATGTGTGAATGCAACTCACAGAGTTACACGTTTCTCTTCAGTGATCAGTTTGTTAGCACAGTTTTCTGGAGATCTGCAATTAGATACTTCATAGCGCAATGAACATTACAGTGACAAAGGAAATATCCAGATGAAAACTAGAAAGAAGCTTTCTTAGAAACTTCTTGGTGATGTGTGAATTCATCTCACAGAGTTACACTTATGTTTCGTGGAACAGTCCATTAACACTGTCTTTGGGGAAACTGAGAAGGGCTTCTTTGGACCACATTGAGGCCTACGCTGATAAAGGAAATTTCATCCGTTCAAAACGTGAAAGAAGCTTTCTGAGAAACTTCTTTCTGATCTGTGAGTTCATCTCACAGAGTTCCAATCTCTGCCTCAAGAAGCAGTTTGCTAACACTCTTTTCGTGGAATCTGCAAAGTGATATTTGGGAGCCTATAGGGGCTCATGGTGGTAAAGGAAATATCCTCACATAATAACTAAAGAGAAGCTTTCTGAGAAACTGCACTGCCATGTGTGAATGCAACTCACAGAGTTACGCCATTGTTTTTGCAGCCGTTTCTTAGGACATTTTCCGTGGATTCCGAGAAGTGATATTTCAGATAGCTTTGAAGAATAGAAGGAAAAAGAAATATCCTCCAAGAGAAAGCAGAACCAAGCTTTCTGAGAAACTGCTTTGTGATATGTGAATTCATTTCACAGTGTTCTATCACCCTTTCTCGGGGGAGTTTCCTAGCACTCATTTGAGGAATCTCAGATGTGATGTCTTGGATATCGTTGAATCGCATGCTGAATAAGGAACTATCCTCAGAGAAACCTGCAGAGAAGCCTTCTCAGAAACTTCTTTGTTGTGGGTGATTTCAGCCCACAGATGTCCATCATTGTTTCCACTGAGAAACTTGCTAGGAGAGTTTTCGCAGAATCTGCAATAGGACACACGGTGGCGCTCCAAGACCACAAATAACTTCGTCTTACTAAAGAAAGAAGCTTTCTGAGAAACCGCTTTGTGATGTGTGAATTCAACTCACTAAGTTGCAGCTGTATTTCGTGGGGCCGTGGCCTAGCCCTATTTGTGTGGAATCTGAGAACAGATATTCCCGAACCCTTTGAAAACAATGGGGCCAAGGGAAACATCTTCCAATAAAAATGAGAAAGAAGCTTACTGAGAAACTTCTTTCTGATCTGTGAGTTCATCTCACAGAGTTACAATCTCTGCCTCAAGAAGCAGTTTGCTAACACTCTTTTCGTGGAATCTGCAGAGTGATATTTGGCAGCCTATTGGGGCCCATGGTGATAAAGGAAATATCCTCACATAATAACTAAAGAGAAGCATTCTGAGAAACTGCATTGCCATGTGTGAATGCAACTCACAGAGTTACACGTTTCTCTTCAGTGATCAGTTTGTTAGCATAGTTTTCTGGAGATCTGCAATTAGATACTTCATAGCGCAATGAACATTACAGTGACAAAGGAAATATCCAGAGATGAAAACTAGAAAGAAGCTTTCATAGAAACTTCTTGGTGATGTGTGAATTCATCTCACAGAGTTACACTTATGTTTCGTGGAGCAGTCCATTAACACTGTCTTTGGGGAAACTGAGAAGGGCTTCTTTGGATCACATTGAGGCCTACGCTGATAAAGGAAAATTCATCCGTTCAAACGTGAAAGAAGCTTTCTGAGAAACTTCTTTCTGATCTGTGAGTTCATCTCACAGAGTTACAACCTCTGCCTCAAGAAGAAGTTTGCTAACACTCTTCTCGTCTAATCTGCAAAGTGATATTTGGGAGCCTATAGGGGCCCATGGTGATAAAGGAAATGTCCTCACATAATAACTAAAGAGAAGCTTTCTGAGAAACTGCATTACCATGTGTGAATGCAACTCACAAAGTTACACGTTTCTCTTCAGTGATCAGTTTGTTAACACAGTTTTCTGGAGATCTGCAATTAGATACTTTCATAGCGCAATGAACATTACAGTGACAAAGGAAATATCCAGATGAAAAGTAGAAAGAAGCTTTCTTAGAAACTTCTTGGTGATGTGTGAATTCATCTCACAGAGTTACACTTATGTTTCGTGGAGCAGTCCATTATCACTGTCTTTGGGGAAACTGAGAAGAGCTTCTTTGGATCACATTGAGGCCTACGCTGATAAAGGAAATTTCATCCGTTCAAAACGTGAAAGAAGCTTTCTGAGAAACTTCTTTCTGATCTGTGAGTTCATCTCACAGAGTTACAATCTCTGCCTCAAGAAGCAGTTTGCTAACACTCTTTTCGCGGAATCTGCAAAGTGATATTTGGGAGCCTATGGGGGCCCATGGTGATAAAGGAAATATCCTCACATAATAACTAAAGAGAAGCTTTCTGAGAAACTGCATTACCATGTGTGAATGCAACTGACAAAGTTACACTGTTTCTCTTCAGTTATCAGTTTGTTAGCACAGTTTTCTGGAGATCTGCAATTAGATACTTCATAGCGCAATGAACATTACAGTGACAAAGGAAATATCCACAGTGAAAACTAGAAGGAAGCTTTCTTAGAAACTTCTTGTTGATGTGTGAATTCATCTCACAGAGTTACACTTATGTTTCGTGGAACAGTCCATTAACACTGTCTTTGGGGAAACTGAGAAGGGCTTCTTTGGACCACATTGAGGCCTACGCTGATAAAGGAAATTCATCCGTTCAAAACGTGAAAGAAGCTTTCTGAGAAACTTCTTTCTGATCTGTGAGTTCATCTCACAGAGTTACAATCTCTGCCTCAAGAAGCAGTTTGCTAACACTCTTTTCGTGGAATCTGCAAAGTGATAATTTGGCAGCCTATTGGGGCCCATCGTGATAAAGGAAATATCCTCACTATAATAACTAAAGAGAAGCATTCTGAGAAACTGCATTACCATGTGTGAATGCAACTCACAGAGTTACACGTTTCTCTTCAGTGATCAGTTTGTTAACACAGTTTTCTGGAGATCTGCAATTAGATACTTCATAGCGCAATGAACATTACAGTGACAAAGGAAATATCCAGATGAAAACTAGAAAGAAGCTTTCTTAGAAACTTCTTGTTGATGTGTGAATTCATCTCACAGAGTTACACTTATGTTTCGTGGAGCAGTCCATTAACACTGTCTTTGGGGAAACTGAGAAGAGCTTCTTTGGATCACATTGAGGCCTACGCTGATAAAGGAAATTTCATCCGTTCAAAACGTGAAAGAAGCTTTCTGAGAAACTTCTTTCTGATCTGTGAGTTCATCTCACAGAGTTACAATCTCTGCCTCAAGAAGCAGTTTGCTAACACTCTTTTCGTGGAATCTGCAAAGTGATATTTGGCAGCCTATTGGGGCCCATGGTGATAAAGGAAATATCCTCATATAATAACTAAAGAGAAGCATTCTGAGAAACTGCATTGCCATGTGTGAATGCAACTCACAGAGTTACACGTTTCTCTTCAGTGATCAGTTTGTTAGCATAGTTTTCTGGAGATCTGCAATTAGATACTTCATAGCGCAATGAACATTACAGTGACAAAGGAAATATCCAGAGATGAAAACTAGAAAGAAGCTTTCATAGAAACTTCTTGGTGATGTGTGAATTCATCTCACAGAGTTACACTTATGTTTCGTGGAGCAGTCCATTAACACTGTCTTTGGGGAAACTGAGAAGGGCTTCTTTGGATCACATTGAGGCCTACGCTGATAAAGGAAATCTCATCCGTTCAAAACGTGTAAGAAGCTTTCTGAGAAACTTCTTTCTGATCTGTGAGTTCATCTCACAGAGTTACAACCTCTGCCTCAAGAAGCAGTTTGCTAACACTCTTTTCGTGGAATCTGCAAAGTGATATTTGGGAGCCTATAGGGGCCCATGGTGATAAAGGAAATATCCTCACATAATAACTAAAGAGAAGCTTTCTGAGAAACTGCATTACCATGTGTGAATGCAACTCACAAAGTTACACGTTTCTCTTCAGTTATCAGTTTGTTAGCACAGTTTTCTGGAAATCTGCAATTAGATACTTCATAGCGCAATGAACATTACAGTGACAAAGGAAATTTCCACAGTGAAAACTAGAAGGAAGCTTTCTTAGAAACTTCTTGTTGATGTGTGAATTCATCTCACAGAGTTACACTTATGTTTCGTGGAACAGTCCATTAACACTGTCTTTGGGGAAACTGAGAAGGGCTTCTTTGAACCACATTGAGGCCTACGCTGATAAAGGAAATTTCATCCGTTCAAAACGTGAAAGAAGCTTTCTGAGAAACTTCTTTCTGATCTGTGAGTTCATCTCACAGAGTTACAAACTCTGCCTCAAGAAGAAGTTTGCTAACACTCTTCTCGTGTAATCTGCAAAGTGATATTTGGGAGCCTATAGGGGCCCATGGTGATAAAGGAAATATCCTCACATAATAATTAAAGAGAAGCTTTCTGAGAAACTGCATTACCATGTGTGAATGCAACTCACAGAGTTACACGTTTCTCTTCAGTGATCAGTTTGTTAGCATAGTTTTCTGGAGACCTGCATTTAGATACTTCATAGCGCAATGAACATTACAGTGACAAAGGAAATATCCAGATGAAAACTAGAAAGAAGCTTTCTTAGAAACTTCTTGTTGATGTGTGAATTCATCTCACAGAGTTACACTATGTTTCGTGGAGCAGTCCATTAACACTGTCTTTGGGGAAACTGAGAAGAGCTTCTTTGGATCACATTGAGGCCTACGCTGATAAAGGAAATTTCATCCGTTCAAAACGTGAAAGAAGCTTTCTGAGAAACTTCTTTCTGATCTGTGAGTTCATCTCACAGAGTTCCAATCTCTGCCTCAAGAAGCAGTTTGCTAACACTCTTTTCGTGGAATCTGCAAAGTGATATTTGGGAGCCTATAGGGGCCCATGGTGGTAAAGGAAATATCCTCACATAATAACTAAAGAGAAGCTTTCTGAGAAACTGCACTGCCATGTGTGAATGCAACTCACAGAGTTACGCCATTGTTTTTGCAGCCGTTTCTTAGGACTGTTTCCGTGGATTCCGAGAAGTTGATATTTCAGATAGCTTTGAAGAATAGAAGGAAAAAGAAATATCCTCCAAGAGAAAGCAGAACCACGCTTTCTGAGAAACTGCTTTGTGATATGTGAATTCATTTCACAGTGTTCTATCACCCTTTCTCGGGGGCGTTTCCTAGCACTCATTTGAGGAATCTCAGATGTGATGTCTTGGATATCGTTGAATCGCATGCTGAATAAGGAACTATCCTCAGAGAAACCTGCAGAGAAGCCTTCTCAGAAAACTTCTTTGTTGTGGGTGATTTCAGCCCACAGATGTCCATCATTGTTTCCACTGAGAAACTTGCTAGGAGAGTTTTCGCAGAATCTGCAATAGGACACACGGTGGCGCTCCAAGACCACAAATAACTTCGTCTTACTAAAGAAAGAAGCTTTCTGAGAAACCGCTTGTGATGTGTGAATTCAACTCACTAAGTTGCAGCTGTATTTCGTGGGGCCGTGGCCTAGCCCTATTTGTGTGGAATCTGAGAACAGATATTCCCGAACCCTTTGAAAACAATGGGGCCAAGGGAAACATCTTCCAATAAAATGAGAAAGAAGCTTACTGAGAAAACTTCTTTCTGATCTGTGAGTTCATCTACAGAGTTACAATCTCTGCCTCAAGAAGCAGTTTGCTAACACTCTTTTCGTGGAATCTGCAAAGTGATATTTGGCAGCCTATTGGGGCCCATGGTGATAAAGGAAATATCCTCACATAATAACTAAAGAGAAGCATTCTGAGAAACTGCATTGCCATGTGTGAATGCAACTCACAGAGTTACACGTTTCTCTTCAGTGATCAGTTTGTTAGCATAGTTTTCTGGAGATCTGCAATTAGATACTTCATAGCGCAATGAACATTACAGTGACAAAGGAAATATCCAGAGATGAAAACTAGAAAGAAGCTTTCATAGAAACTTCTTGGTGATGTGTGAATTCATCTCACAGAGTTACACTTATGTTTCGTGGAGCAGTCCATTAACACTGTCTTTGGGGAAACTGAGAAGGGCCTTCTTTGGATCACATGAGGCCTACGCTGATAAAGGAAATTTCATCCGTTCAAAACGTGAAAGAAGCTTTCTGAGAAACTTCTTTCTGATCTGTGAGTTCATCTCACAGAGTTACAACCTCTGCCTCAAGAAGAAGTTTGCTAACACTCTTCTCGTCTAATCTGCAAAGTGATATTTGGGAGCCTATAGGGGCCCATGGTGATAAAGGAAATGTCCTCACATAATAACTAAAGAGAAGCTTTCTGAGAAACTGCATTACCATGTGTGAATGCAACTCACAAAGTTACACGTTTCTCTTCAGTGATCAGTTTGTTAACACAGTTTTCTGGAGATCTGCAATTAGATACTTCATAGCGCAATGAACATTACAGTGACAAAGGAAATATCCAGATGAAAACTAGAAAGAAGCTTTCTTAGAAACTTCTTGGTGATGTGTGAATTCATCTCACAGAGTTACACTTATGTTTCGTGGAGCAGTCCATTAACACTGTCTTTGGGGGAAACTGAGAAGAGCTTCTTTGGATCACATTGAGGCCTACGCTGATAAAGGAAATTTCATCCGTTCAAAACGTGAAAGAAGCTTTCTGAGAAACTTCTTTCTGATCTGTGAGTTCATCTCACAGAGTTACAATCTCTGCCTCAATAAGCAGTTTGCTAACACTCTTTTCGTGGAATCTGCAAAGTGATATTTGGGAGCCTATAGGGGCCCATGGTGATAAAGGAAATATCCTCACATAATAACTAAAGAGAAGCTTTCTGAGAAACTGCATTACCATGTGTGAATGCAACTCACAAAGTTACACGTTTCTCTTCAGTTATCAGTTTGTTAGCACAGTTTTCTGGAGATCTGCAATTAGATACTTCATAGCGCAATGAACATTACAGTGACAAAGGAAATATCCACAGTGAAAACTAGAAGGAAGCTTTCTTAGAAACTTCTTGTTGATGTGTGAATTCATCTCACAGAGTTACACTTATGTTTCGTGGAACAGTCCTTTAACACTGTCTTTGGGGAAACTGAGAAGGGCTTCTTTGGACCACATTGAGGCCTACGCTTGATAAAGGAAATTTCATCCGTTCAAACGTGAAAGAAGCTTTCTGAGAAACTTCTTTCTGATCTGTGAGTTCATCTCACAGAGTTACAATCTCTGCCTCAAGAAGCAGTTTGCTAACACTCTTTTCGTGAATCTGCAAAGTGATAATTGGCAGCCTATAGGGGGCCCATCGTGATAAAGGAAATATCCTCATATAATAACTAAAGAGAAGCATTCTGAGAAACTGCATTGCCATGTGTGAATGCAACTCACAGAGTTACACGTTTCTCTTCAGTGATCAGTTTGTTAGCACTAGTTTTCTGGAGATCTGCAATTAGATACTTCATAGCGCAATGAACATTACAGTGACAAAGGAAATATCCAGAGATGAAAAACTAGAAAGAAGCTTTCATAGAAACTTCTTGGTGATGTGTGAATTCATCTCACAGAGTTACACTTATGTTTCGTGGAGCAGTCCATTAACACTGTCTTTGGGGAAACTGAGAAGGGCTTCTTTGGATCACATTGAGGCCTACGCTGATAAAGGAAATTTCATCCGTTCAAACGTGAAAGAAGCTTTCTGAGAAACTTCTTTCTGATCTGTGAGTTCATCTCACAGAGTTACAACCTCTGCCTCAAGAAGAAGTTTGCTAACACTCTTCTCGTCTAATCTGCAAAGTGATATTTGGGAGCCTATAGGGGCCCATGGTGATAAAGGAAATGTCCTCACATAATAACTAAAGAGAAGCTTTCTGAGAAACTGAATTACCATGTGTGAATGCAACTCACAAAGTTACACGTTTCTCTTCAGTGATCAGTTGTACCACAGTTTTCTGGAGATCTGCAATTAGATACTTCATAGCGCAATGAACATTACAGTGACAAAGGAATATCCAGATGAAAACTAGAAAGAAGCTTTCTTAGAAACTTCTTGGTGATGTGTGAATTCATCTCACAGAGTTACACTTATGTTTCGTGGGAGCAGTCCATTAACACTGTCTTTGGGGAAACTGAGAAGAGCTTTCTTTGGATCACATTGAGGCCTACGCTGATAAAGGAAATCTCATCCGTTCAAAACGTGAAAGAAGCTTTCTGAGAAACTTCTTTCTGTTCTGTGAGTTCATCTCACAGAGTTACAATCTCTGCCTCAAGAAGAAGTTTGCTAACACTCTTTCGTGGAATCTGCAAAGTGATATTTGGGAGCCTATAGGGGCCCATGGTGATAAAGGAAATGTCCTCACATAATAACTAAAGAGAAGCTTTCTGAGAAACTGCATTACCATGTGTGAATGCAACTCACAGAGTTACACGTTTCTCTTCAGTGATCAGTTTGTTAGCACAGTTTTCTGGAAATCTGCATTTAGATACTTCATAGCGCAATGAACATTACAGTGACAAAGGAAATATCCACAATGACAACTAGAAGGAAGCTTTCTTAGAAACTTCTTGTTGATGTGTGAATTCATCTCACAGAGTTACACTTATGTTTCGTGGAACAGTCCATTAACACTGTCTTTGGGGAAACTGAGAAGGGCTTCTTTGGACCACATTGAGGCCTACGCTGATAAAGGAAATTTCATCCGTTCCAAACGTGAAAGAAGCTTTCTGAGAAACTTCTTTCTGATCTGTGAGTTCATCTCACAGAGTTACAACCTCTGCCTCAAGAAGAAGTTTGCTAACACTCTTCTCGTCTAGTCTGCAAAGTGATATTTGGGAGCCTATAGGGGCCCATGGTGATAAAGGAAATGTCCTCACATAATAACTAAAGAGAAGCTTTCTGAGAAACTGCATTTCCATGTGTGAATGCAACTCACAGAGTTACACGTTTCTCTTCAGTGATCAGTTTGTTAGCACAGTTTTCTGGAGATCTGCAATTAGATACTTCATAGCGCAATGAACATTACAGTGACAAAGGAAATATCCAGATGAAAACTAGAAAGAAGCTTTCTTAGAAACTTCTTGGTGATGTGTGAATTCATCTCACAGAGTTACACTTATGTTTCGTGGAACAGTCCATTAACACTG
>NW_022142043.1:0-48757 GCF_007565055.1 Rhinopithecus roxellana | reverse complement strand
TACACGTTCTCTTCAGTGATCAGTTTGTTAGCACAGTTTTCTGGAGATCTGCAATTAGATACTTCATAGCGCAATGAACATTACAGTGACAAAGGAAATATCCAGATGAAAACTAGAAAGAAGCTTCTTAGAAACTTCTTGTGATGTGTGAATTCATCTCACGAGTTACACTTATGTTTCGTGGAACAGTCCATTAACACTGTCTTTGGGGAAACTGAGAAGGGCTTCTTTGGACCACATTGAGGCCTACGCTGATGATAAAGGAAATTTCATCCACCGTTCAAAACGTGAAGAAGCTTTCTGAGAAACTTCTTTCTGATCTGTGAGTTCATCTCACAGAGTTACAACCTCTGCCTCAAGAAGCAGTTTTTGCTAACACTCTTTCGTGGAATCTGCAAAGTGATATTTGGGAGCCTATAGGGGCCCATGTGATAAAGGAAATATCCTCACATAATAACTAAAGAGAAGCTTTTGAAGAAACTGCACTGCCATGTGGAATGCAACTCACAGAGTTACGCCATTGTTTTTGCAGCCGTTTCTTAGGACTGTTTCCGTGGATTCCGAGAAGAGTGATATTTCAGATAGCTTTGAAGAATAGAAGGAAAAAGAAATATCCTCCAAGAGAAAGCAGAACCAAGCTTTCTGAGAAACTGCTTTGTGATATGTGAATTCATTTCACAGTGTTCTATCCACTTTCTCGGGGAGTTTTCCTAGCACTCATATGAGGAATCTCAGATGTGATGTCTTGGATATCGTTGAATCGCATGCTGAATAAGGAACTATCCTCAGAGAAACCTGCAGAGAAGCCTTCTCAGAAACTTCTTTGTTGTGGGTGATTTCAGCCCACAGATGTCCATCATTGTTTCCACTGAGAAACTTGCTAGAGAGTTTCGCAGAATCTGCAATAGGACACACGGTGGCGCTCCAAGACCACAAATAACTTCGTCTTACTAAAGAAAGAAGCTTTCTGAGAAACCGCTTTGTGATGTGTGAATTCAACTCACTAAGTTGCAGCTGTATTTCGTGGGGCCGTGGCCTAGCCCTATTTGTGTGGAATCTGAGAACAGATATTCCCGAACCCTTTGAAAACAATGGGGCCAAGGGAAACATCTTCCAATAAAAATGAGAAAGAAGCTTACTGAGAAACTTCTTTCTGATCTGTGAGTTCATCTCACAGAGTTACAATCTCTGCCTCAAGAAGCAGTTTGCTAACACTCTTTTCGTGGAATCTGCAAAGTGATATTTGGCAGCCTATTGGGGCCCATGGTGATAAAGGAAATATCCTCACATAATAACTAAAGAGAAGCATTCTGAGAAACTGCATTGCCATGTGTGAATGCAACTCACAGAGTTACACGTTTCTCTTCAGTGATCAGTTTGTTAGCATAGCTTTCTGGAGATCTGCAATTAGATACTTCACAGCGCAATGAACATTACAGTGACAAAGGAAATATCCTGAGATGAAAACTAGAAGAAGCTTTCATAGAAACTTCTTGGTGATGTGTGAATTCATCTCACAGAGTTACACTTATGTTTCGTGGAGCAGTCCTATTAACACTGTCTTTGGGGAAACTGAGAAGGGCTTCTTTGGATCACATTGAGGCCTACGCTGATAAAGGAAATTTCATCCGTTCAAAACGTGAAAGAAGCTTTCTGAGAAACTGCATTACCATGTGTGAATGCAACTCACAGAGTTACACGTTCTCTTCAGTGATCAGTTTGTTAGCATAGTTTTCTGGAGATCTGCAATTAGATACTTCATAGCGCAATGAACATTACAGTGACAAAGGAAATATCCAGATGAAACTAGAAGAAGCTTTCTTAGAAAACTTCTTGTGATGTGTGAATTCATCTCACAGAGTTACACTTATGTTTCGTGGAGCAGTCCATAAACACTGTCTTGGGGAAACTGAGAAGAGCTTCTTTGGATCACATTGAGGCCTACGCTGAAAAGGAAATTTCATCCGTTCAAACGTGAAAGAAGTTTTCTGAGAAACTTCTTTCTGATCTGTGAGTTCATCTCACAGAGTTACAACCTCTGCCTCAAGAAGAAGTTTGCTAACTCTTCTCGTCTAATCTGCAAAGTGATATTTGGGAGCCTATAGGGGCCCATGGTGATAAAGGAAATGTCCTCACATAATAACGAAGAGAAGCTTCTGAGAAACTGCATTACCATGTGTGAATGCAACTCACAAAGTTACACGTTTCTCTTCAGTGATCAGTTTGTTAACACAGTTTTCTGGAGATCTGCAATTAGATACTTCATAGCGCAATGAACATTACAGTGACAAAGGAAATATCCAGATGAAAAGTAGAAAGAAGCTTTCTTAGAAACTTCTTGGTGATGTGTGAATCATCTCACAGAGTTACAACTTATGTTTCGTTGTGGAGCAGTCCATTAACACTGTCTTTGGGGAAACTGAGAAGAGCTTTTTGGATCACTTGAGGCCTACGCTGATAAAGGAAATTCATCCGTTCAAAACGTTGAAAGAAGCTTTCTGAGAAACTTCTTTCTGATCTGTGAGTTCATCTCACAGAGTTACAATCTCTGCCTCAAGAAGCAGTTTGCTAACACTCTTTTCGTGGAATCTGCAAAGTGATATTTGGGAGCCTATAGGGGCCCATGGTGATAAAGGAAATATCCTCACATAATAACTAAAGAGAAGCTTTCTGAGAAACTGCATTACCATGTGTGAATGCAACTCACAAAGTTACATGTTTCTCTTCAGTGATCAGTTTGTTAGCACAGTTTTCTGGAAATCTGCAATTAGATACTTCATAGCGCAATGAACATTACAGTGACAAAGGAAATATCCACAGTGAAACTAGAAGGAAGCTTTCTTAGAAACTTCTTGTTGATGTGTGAATTCATCTCACAGAGTTACACTTATGTTTCGTGGAACAGTCCATTAACACTGTCTTTGGGGAAACTGAGAAGGGCTTCTTTGGACCACATTGAGGCCTACGCTGATAAAGGAAATTTCATCCGTTCAAACGTGAAAGAAGCTTTCTGAGAAACTTCTTTCTGATCTGTGAGTTCATCTCACAGAGTTACAATCTCTGCCTCAAGAAGCAGTTTGCTAACACTCTTTCGTGGAATCTGCAAAGTGATAATTGGCAGCCTATTGGGGCCCATCGTGATAAAGGAAATATCCTCATATAATAACTAAAGAGAAGCATTCTGAGAAACTGCATTGCCATGTGTGAATGCAACTCACAGAGTTACACGTTTCTCTTCAGTGATCAGTTTGTTAGCATAGTTTTCTGGAGATCTGCAATTAGATACTTCATAGCGCAATGAACATTACAGTGACAAAGGAAATATCCAGAGATGAAAACTAGAAAGAAGCTTTCATAGAAACTTCTTGGTGATGTGTGAATTCATCTCACAGAGTTACACTTATGTTTCGTGGAGCAGTCCATTAACACTGTCTTTGGGAAACTGAGAAGGGCTTCTTTGGATCACATTGAGGCCTACGCTGATAAAGGAAATTTCATCCGTTCAAAACGTGAAAGAAGCTTTCTGAGAAACTTCTTTCTGATCTGTGAGTTCATCTCACAGAGTTACAACCTCTGCCTCAAGAAGAAGTTTGCTAACACTCTTCTCGTCTAATCTGCAAAGTGATATTTGGGAGCCTATAGGGGCCCATGGTGATAAAGGAAATGTCCTCACATAATAACTAAAGAGAAGCTTTCTGAGAAACTGCATTACCATGTGTGAATGCAACTCACAAAGTTACACGTTTCTCTTCAGTGATCAGTTTGTTAACACAGTTTTCTGGAGATCTGCAATTAGATACTTCATAGCGCAATGAACATTACAGTGACAAAGGAAATATCCAGATGAAAACTAGAAAGAAGCTTTCTTAGAAACTTCTTGGTGATGTGTGAATTCATCTCACAGAGTTACACTTATGTTTCGTGGAGCAGTCCATTAACACTGTCTTTGGGGAAACTGAGAAGAGCTTCTTTGGATCACATTGAGGCCTACGCTGATAAAGGAAATTTCATCCGTTCAAAACGTGAAAGAAGCTTTCTGAGAAACTTCTTTCTGATCTGTGAGTTCATCTCACAGAGTTACAATCTCTGCCTCAAGAAGCAGTTTGCTAACACTCTTTTCGTGGAATCTGCAAAGTGATATTTGGGAGCCTATAGGGGCCCATGGTGATTAAAGGAAATGTCCTCACATAATAACTAAAGAGAAGCTTTCTGAGAAACTGCATTACCATGTGTGAATGCAACTCACAGAGTTACACGTTTCTCTTCAGTGATCAGTTTGTTAGCACAGTTTTCTGGAAATCTGCATTAGATACTTCATAGCGCAATGAACATTACAGTGACAAAGGAAATATCCACAGTGAAACTAGAAAGGAAGCTTTCTTAGAAACTTCTTGTTGATGTGTGAATTCATCTCCCAGAGTTACACTTATGTTTCGTGGAACAGTCCATTAACACTGTCTTTGGGGAAACTGAGAAGGGCTTCTTTGGACCACATTGAGGCCTACGCTGATAAAGGAAATTTCATCCGTTCCAAACGTGAAAGAAGCTTTCTGAGAAACTTCTTTCTGATCTGTGAGTTCATCTCACAGAGTTACAACCTCTGCCTCAAGAAGAAGTTTGCTAACACTCTTCTCGTCTAGTCTGCAAAGTGATATTTGGGAGCCTATAGGGGCCCATGGTGATAAAGGAAATGTCCTCACATAATAACTAAAGAGAAGCTTTCTGAGAAACTGCATTTCCATGTGTGAATGCAACTCACAGAGTTACACGTTTCTCTTCAGTGATCAGTTTGTTAGCACAGTTTTCTGGAGATCTGCAATTAGATACTTCATAGCGCAATGAACATTACAGTGACAAAGGAAATATCCAGATGAAAACTAGAAAGAAGCTTTCTTAGAAACTTCTTGGTGATGTGTGAATTCATCTCACAGAGTTACACTTATGTTTCGTGGAACAGTCCATTAACACTGTCTTTGGGGAAACTGAGAAGGGCTTCTTTGGACCACATTGAGGCCTACGCTGATAAAGGAAATTTCTTCCGTTCAAAACGTGAAAGAAGCTTTCTGAGAAACTTCTTTCTGATCTGTGAGTTCCTCTCACAGAGATACAACCTCTGCCTCAAGAAGAAGTTTGCTAACACTCTTCTCGTCTAATCTGCAAAGTGATATTTGGGAGCCTATAGGGGCCCATGGTGATAAAGGAAATGTCCTCACATAATAACTAAAGAGAAGCTTTCTGAGAAACTGCATTACCATGTGTGAATGCAACTCACAAAGTTACACGTTTCTCTTCAGTGATCAGTTTGTTAACACAGTTTTCTGGAGATCTGCAATTAGATACTTCATAGCGCAATGAACATTACAGTGACAAAGGAAATATCCAGATGAAAACTAGAAAGAAGCTTTCTTAGAAACTTCTTGGTGATGTGTGAATTCATCTCACAGAGTTACACTTATGTTTCGTGGAGCAGTCCATTAACACTGTCTTTGGGGAAACTGAGAAGAGCTTCTTTGGATCACATTGAGGCCTACGCTGATAAAGGAAATTTCATCCGTTCAAAACGTGAAAGAAGCTTTCTGAGAAACTTCTTTCTGATCTGTGAGTTCATCTCACAGAGTTACAATCTCTGCCTCAAGAAGCAGTTTGCTAACACTCTTTTCGTGGAATCTGCAAAGTGATATTTGGGAGCCTATAGGGGCCCATGGTGATAAAGGAAATATCCTCACATAATAACTAAAGAGAAGCTTTCTGAGAAACTGCATTACCATGTGTGAATGCAACTCACAAAGTTACACGTTTCTCTTCAGTTATCAGTTTGTTAGCACAGTTTTCTGGAAATCTGCAATTAGATACTTCATAGCGCAATGAACATTACAGTGACAAAGGAAATATCCTGAGATGAAAACTAGAAAGAAGCTTTCATAGAAACTTCTTGGTGATGTGTGAATTCATCTCACAGAGTTACACTTATGTTTCGTGGAGCAGTCTATTAACACTGTCTTTGGGGAAACTGAGAAGGGCTTCTTTGGATCACATTGAGGCCTACGCTGATAAAGGAAATTTCATCCGTTCAAAACGTGAAAGAAGCTTTCTGAGAAACTTCTTTCTGATCTGTGAGTTCCTCTCACAGAGATACAACCTCTGCCTCAAGAAGAAGTTTGCTAACACTCTTCTCGTCTAATCTGCAAAGTGATATTTGGGAGCCTATAGGGGCCCATGGTGATAAAGGAAATGTCCTCACATAATAACTAAAGAGAAGCTTTCTGAGAAACTGCATTTCCATGTGTGAATGCAACTCACAGAGTTACACGTTTCTCTTCAGTGATCAGTTTGTTAGCACAGTTTTCTGGAGATCTGCAATTAGATACTTCATAGCGCAATGAACATTACAGTGACAAAGGAAATATCCAGATGAAAACTAGAAAGAAGCTTTCTTAGAAACTTCTTGGTGATGTGTGAATTCATCTCACAGAGTTACACTTATGTTTCGTGGAACAGTCCATTAACACTGTCTTTGGGGAAACTGAGAAGGGCTTCTTTGGACCACATTGAGGCCTACGCTGATAAAGGAAATTTCATCCGTTCAAAACGTGAAAGAAGCTTTCTGAGAAACTTCTTTCTGATCTGTGAGTTCATCTCACAGAGTTACAACCTCTGCCTCAAGAAGCAGTTTGCTAACACTCTTTTCGTGGAATCTGCAAAGTGATATTTGGGAGCCTATAGGGGCCCATGGTGATAAAGGAAATATCCTCACATAATAACTAAAGAGAAGCTTTCTGAGAAACTGCATTGCCATGTGTGAATGCAACTCACAGAGTTACGCCATTGTTTTTTGCAGCCGTTTCTTAGGACTGTTTCCGTGGATTCCGAGAAGTGATATTTCAGATAGCTTTGAAGAATAGAAGGAAAAAAAATATCCTCCAAGAGAAAGCAGAACCAAGCTTTCTGAGAAACTGCTTTGTGATATGTGAATTCATTTCACAGTGTTCTATCACCCTTTCTCGGGGGAGTTTCCTAGCACTCATAGAGGAATCTCAGATGTGATGTCTTGGATATCGTTGAATCGCATGCTGAATAAGGAACTATCCTCAGAGAAACCTGCAGAGAAGCCTTCTCAGAAACTTCTTTGTTGTGGGTGATTTCAGCCCACAGATGTCCATCATTGTTTCCACTGAGAAACTTGCTAGAGAGTTTTCGCAGAATCTGCAATAGGACACACGGTGGCGCTCCAAGACCACAAATAACTTCGTCTTACTAAAGAAAGAAGCTTTCTGAGAAACCGCTTTGTGATGTGTGAATTCAACTCACTAAGTTGCAGCTGTATTTCGTGGGGCCGTGGCCTAGCCCTATTTGTGTGGAATCTGAGAACAGATATTCCCGAACCCTTTGAAAACAATGGGGCCAAGGGAAACATCTTCCAATAAAAATGAGAAAGAAGCTTACTGAGAAACTTCTTTCTGATCTGTGAGTTCATCTCACAGAGTTACAATCTCTGCCTCAAGAAGCAGTTTGCTAACACTCTTTTCGTGGAATCTGCAAAGTGATATTGGCAGCCTATTGGGGCCCATGGTGATAAAGGAAATATCCTCACATAATAACTAAAGAGAAGCATTCTGAGAAACTGCATTGCCATGTGTGAATGCAACTCACAGAGTTACACGTTTCTCTTCAGTGATCAGTTTGTTAGCATAGCTTTCTGGAGATCTGCAATTAGATACTTCACAGCGCAATGAACATTACAGTGACAAAGGAAATATCCTGAGATGAAAACTAGAAAGAAGCTTTCATAGAAACTTCTTGGTGATGTGTGAATTCATCTCACAGAGTTACACTTATGTTTCGTGGAGCAGTCTATTAACACTGTCTTTGGGGAAACTGAGAAGGGCTTCTTTGGATCACATTGAGGCCTACGCTGATAAAGGAAATTTCATCCGTTCAAAACGTGAAAGAAGCTTTCTGAGAAACTTCTTTCTGATCTGTGAGTTCCTCTCACAGAGATACAACCTCTGCCTCAAGAAGAAGTTTGCTAACACTCTTCTCGTCTAATCTGCAAAGTGATATTTGGGAGCCTATAGGGGCCCATGGTGATAAAGGAAATGTCCTCACATAATAACTAAAGAGAAGCTTTCTGAGAAACTGCATTACCATGTGTGAATGCAACTCACAAAGTTACACGTTTCTCTTCAGTGATCAGTTTGTTAACACAGTTTTCTGGAGATCTGCAATTAGATACTTCATAGCGCAATGAACATTACAGTGACAAAGGAAATATCCAGATGAAAAGTAGAAAGAAGCTTTCTTAGAAACTTCTTGGTGATGTGTGAATTCATCTCACAGAGTTACACTTATGTTTCGTGGAGCAGTCCATTAACACTGTCTTTGGGGAAACTGAGAAGAGCTTCTTTGGATCACATTGAGGCCTACGCTGATAAAGGAAATTTCATCCGTTCAAAACGTGAAAGAAGCTTTCTGAGAAACTTCTTTCTGATCTGTGAGTTCATCTCACAGAGTTACAATCTCTGCCTCAAGAAGCAGTTTGCTAACACTCTTTTCGTCGGAATCTGCAAAGTGATATTTGGGAGCCTATAGGGGCCCATGGTGATAAAGGAAATATCCTCACATAATAACTAAAGAGAAGCTTTCTGAGAAACTGCATTACCATGTGTGAATGCAACTCACAAAGTTACACGTTTCTCTTCAGTTATCAGTTTGTTAGCACAGTTTTCTGGAAATCTGCAATTAGATACTTCATAGCGCAATGAACATTACAGTGACAAAGGAAATATACAGATGAAAACTAGAAAGAAGCTTTCTTAGAAACTTCTTGGTGATGTGTGAATTCATCTCACAGAGTTACACTTATGTTTCGTGGAACAGTCCATTAACACTGTCTTTGGGGAAACTGAGAAGGGCTTCTTTGGACCACATTGAGGCCTACGCTGATAAAGGAAATTTCATCCGTTCAAAACGTGAAAGAAGCTTTCTGAGAAACTTCTTTCTGATCTGTGAGTTCATCTCACAGAGTTACAATCTCTGCCTCAAGAAGCAGTTTGCTAACACTCTTTTCGTGGAATCTGCAAAGTGATATTTGGCAGCCTATTGGGGCCCATGGTGATAAAGGAAATATCCTCACATAATAACTAAAGAGAAGCATTCTGAGAAACTGCATTACCATGTGTGAATGCAACTCACAGAGTTACACGTTTCTCTTCAGTGATCAGTTTGTTAGCACAGTTTTCTGGAGATCTGCAATTAGATACTTCATAGCGCAATGAACATTACAGTGACAAAGGAAATATCCAGAGATGAAAACTAGAAAGAAGCTTTCATAGAAACTTCTTGGTGATGTGTGAATTCATCTCACAGAGTTACACTTATGTTTCGTGGAGCAGTCCATTAACACTGTCTTTGGGGAAACTGAGAAGGGCTTCTTTGGATCACATTGAGGCCTACGCTGATAAAGGAAATTTCATCCGTTCAAAACGTGAAAGAAGCTTTCTGAGAAACTTCTTTCTGATCTGTGAGTTCATCTCACAGAGTTACAATCCTCTGCCTCAAGAAGCAGTTTGCTAACACTCTTTTCGTGGAATCTGCAAAGTGATATTTGGGAGCCTATAGGGGCCCATGGTGATAAAGGAAATATCCTCACATAATAACTAAAGAGAAGCTTTCTGAGAAACTGCATTACCATGTGTGAATGCAACTCACAAAGTTACACGTTTCTCTTCAGTGATCAGTTTGTTAGCACAGTTTTCTGGAAATCTGCAATTAGATACTTCATAGCGCAATGAACATTACAGTGACAAAGGAAATATCCAGATGAAAACTAGAAGGAAGCTTTCTTAGAAACTTCTTGTTGATGTGTGAATTCATCTCACAGAGTTACACTTATGTTTCGTGGAACAGTCCATTAACACTGTCTTTGGGGAAACTGAGAAGGGCTTCTTTGGACCACATTGAGGCCTACGCTGATAAAGGAAATTTCATCCGTTCAAAACGTGAAAGAAGCTTTCTGAGAAACTTCTTTCTGATCTGTGAGTTCATCTCACAGAGTTACAATCTCTGCCTCAAGAAGCAGTTTGCTAACACTCTTTTCGTGGAATCTGCAAAGTGATATTTGGGAGCCTATAGGGGCCCATGGTGATAAAGGAAATATCCTCACATAATAACTAAAGAGAAGCTTTCTGAGAAACTGCATTACCATGTGTGAATGCAACTCACAGAGTTACACGTTTCTCTTCAGTGATCAGTTTGTTAGCACAGTTTTCTGGAGATCTGCAATTAGATACTTCATAGCGCAATGAACATTACAGTGACAAAGGAAATATCCAGATGAAAACTAGAAAGAAGCTTTCTTAGAAACTTCTTGGTGATGTGTGAATTCATCTCACAGAGTTACACTTATGTTTCGTGGAGCAGTCCATTAACACTGTCTTTGGGGAAACTGAGAAGGGCTTCTTTGGATCACATTGAGGCCTACGCTGATAAAGGAAATTTCATCCGTTCAAAACGTGAAAGAAGCTTTCTGAGAAACTTCTTTCTGATCTGTGAGTTCATCTCACAGAGTTACAACCTCTGCCTCAAGAAGAAGTTTGCTAACACTCTTCTCGTCTAATCTGCAAAGTGATATTTGGGAGCCTATAGGGGCCCATGGTGATAAAGGAAATGTCCTCACATAATAACTAAAGAGAAGCTTTCTGAGAAACTGCATTACCATGTGTGAATGCAACTCACAAAGTTACACGTTTCTCTTCAGTGATCAGTTTGTTAGCACAGTTTTCTGGAGATCTGCAATTAGATACTTCATAGCGCAATGAACATTACAGTGACAAAGGAAATATCCAGATGAAAACTAGAAAGAAGCTTTCTTAGAAACTTCTTGGTGATGTGTGAATTCATCTCACAGAGTTACACTTATGTTTCGTGGAGCAGTCCATTAACACTGTCTTTGGGGAAACTGAGAAGAGCTTCTTTGGATCACATTGAGGCCTACGCTGATAAAGGAAATTTCATCCGTTCAAAACGTGAAAGAAGCTTTCTGAGAAACTTCTTTCTGATCTGTGAGTTCATCTCACAGAGTTACAATCTCTGCCTCAAGAAGCAGTTTGCTAACACTCTTTTCGTGGAATCTGCAAAGTGATATTTGGGAGCCTATAGGGGCCCATGGTGATAAAGGAAATATCCTCACATAATAACTAAAGAGAAGCTTTCTGAGAAACTGCATTACCATGTGTGAATGCAACTCACAAAGTTACACGTTTCTCTTCAGTTATCAGTTTGTTAGCACAGTTTTCTGGAAATCTGCAATTAGATACTTCATAGCGCAATGAACATTACAGTGACAAAGGAAATATCCTGAGATGAAAACTAGAAAGAAGCTTTCATAGAAACTTCTTGGTGATGTGTGAATTCATCTCACAGAGTTACACTTATGTTTCGTGGAGCAGTCTATTAACACTGTCTTTGGGGAAACTGAGAAGGGCTTCTTTGGATCACATTGAGGCCTACGCTGATAAAGGAAATTTCATCCGTTCAAAACGTGAAAGAAGCTTTCTGAGAAACTTCTTTCTGATCTGTGAGTTCCTCTCACAGAGATACAACCTCTGCCTCAAGAAGAAGTTTGCTAACACTCTTCTCGTCTAATCTGCAAAGTGATATTTGGGAGCCTATAGGGGCCCATGGTGATAAAGGAAATGTCCTCACATAATAACTAAAGAGAAGCTTTCTGAGAAACTGCATTTCCATGTGTGAATGCAACTCACAGAGTTACACGTTTCTCTTCAGTGATCAGTTTGTTAGCACAGTTTTCTGGAGATCTGCAATTAGATACTTCATAGCGCAATGAACATTACAGTGACAAAGGAAATATCCAGATGAAAACTAGAAAGAAGCTTTCTTAGAAACTTCTTGGTGATGTGTGAATTCATCTCACAGAGTTACACTTATGTTTCGTGGAACAGTCCATTAACACTGTCTTTGGGGAAACTGAGAAGGGCTTCTTTGGACCACATTGAGGCCTACGCTGATAAAGGAAATTTCATCCGTTCAAAACGTGAAAGAAGCTTTCTGAGAAACTTCTTTCTGATCTGTGAGTTCATCTCACAGAGTTACAACCTCTGCCTCAAGAAGCAGTTTGCTAACACTCTTTTCGTGGAATCTGCAAAGTGATATTTGGGAGCCTATAGGGGCCCATGGTGATAAAGGAAATATCCTCACATAATAACTAAAGAGAAGCTTTCTGAGAAACTGCACTGCCATGTGTGAATGCAACTCACAGAGTTACGCCATTGTTTTTTGCAGCCGTTTCTTAGGACTGTTTCCGTGGATTCCGAGAAGTGATATTTCAGATAGCTTTGAAGAATAGAAGGAAAAAGAAATATCCTCCAAGAGAAAGCAGAACCAAGCTTTCTGAGAAACTGCTTTGTGATATGTGAATTCATTTCACAGTGTTCTATCACCCTTTCTCGGGGGAGTTTCCTAGCACTCATATGAGGAATCTCAGATGTGATGTCTTGGATATCGTTGAATCGCATGCTGAATAAGGAACTATCCTCAGAGAAACCTGCAGAGAAGCCTTCTCAGAAACTTCTTTGTTGTGGGTGATTTCAGCCCACAGATGTCCATCATTGTTTCCACTGAGAAACTTGCTAGGAGAGTTTTCGCAGAATCTGCAATAGGACACACGGTGGCGCTCCAAGACCACAAATAACTTCGTCTTACTAAAGAAAGAAGCTTTCTGAGAAACCGCTTTGTGATGTGTGAATTCAACTCACTAAGTTGCAGCTGTATTTCGTGGGGCCGTGGCCTAGCCCTATTTGTGTGGAATCTGAGAACAGATATTCCCGAACCCTTTGAAAACAATGGGGCCAAGGGAAACATCTTCCAATAAAAATGAGAAAGAAGCTTACTGAGAAACTTCTTTCTGATCTGTGAGTTCATCTCACAGAGTTACAATCTCTGCCTCAAGAAGCAGTTTGCTAACACTCTTTTCGTGGAATCTGCAAAGTGATATTTGGCAGCCTATTGGGGCCCATGGTGATAAAGGAAATATCCTCACATAATAACTAAAGAGAAGCATTCTGAGAAACTGCATTGCCATGTGTGAATGCAACTCACAGAGTTACACGTTTCTCTTCAGTGATCAGTTTGTTAGCATAGCTTTCTGGAGATCTGCAATTAGATACTTCACAGCGCAATGAACATTACAGTGACAAAGGAAATATCCTGAGATGAAAACTAGAAAGAAGCTTTCATAGAAACTTCTTGGTGATGTGTGAATTCATCTCACAGAGTTACACTTATGTTTCGTGGAGCAGTCTATTAACACTGTCTTTGGGGAAACTGAGAAGGGCTTCTTTGGATCACATTGAGGCCTACGCTGATAAAGGAAATTTCATCCGTTCAAAACGTGAAAGAAGCTTTCTGAGAAACTTCTTTCTGATCTGTGAGTTCCTCTCACAGAGATACAACCTCTGCCTCAAGAAGAAGTTTGCTAACACTCTTCTCGTCTAATCTGCAAAGTGATATTTGGGAGCCTATAGGGGCCCATGGTGATAAAGGAAATGTCCTCACATAATAACTAAAGAGAAGCTTTCTGAGAAACTGCATTACCATGTGTGAATGCAACTCACAAAGTTACACGTTTCTCTTCAGTGATCAGTTTGTTAACACAGTTTTCTGGAGATCTGCAATTAGATACTTCATAGCGCAATGAACATTACAGTGACAAAGGAAATATCCAGATGAAAAGTAGAAAGAAGCTTTCTTAGAAACTTCTTGGTGATGTGTGAATTCATCTCACAGAGTTACACTTATGTTTCGTGGAGCAGTCCATTAACACTGTCTTTGGGGAAACTGAGAAGAGCTTCTTTGGATCACATTGAGGCCTACGCTGATAAAGGAAATTTCATCCGTTCAAAACGTGAAAGAAGCTTTCTGAGAAACTTCTTTCTGATCTGTGAGTTCATCTCACAGAGTTACAATCTCTGCCTCAAGAAGCAGTTTGCTAACACTCTTTTCGCGGAATCTGCAAAGTGATATTTGGGAGCCTATGGGGGCCCATGGTGATAAAGGAAATATCCTCACATAATAACTAAAGAGAAGCTTTCTGAGAAACTGCATTACCATGTGTGAATGCAACTCACAAAGTTACACGTTTCTCTTCAGTTATCAGTTTGTTAGCACAGTTTTCTGGAAATCTGCAATTAGATACTTCATAGCGCAATGAACATTACAGTGACAAAGGAAATATCCACAGTGAAAACTAGAAGGAAGCTTTCTTAGAAACTTCTTGTTGATGTGTGAATTCATCTCACAGAGTTACACTTATGTTTCGTGGAACAGTCCATTAACACTGTCTTTGGGGAAACTGAGAAGGGCTTCTTTGAACCACATTGAGGCCTACACTGATAAAGGAAATTTCATCCGTTCAAAACGTGAAAGAAGCTTTCTGAGAAACTTCTTTCTGATCTGTGAGTTCATCTCACAGAGTTACAATCTCTGCCTCAAGAAGCAGTTTGCTAACACTCTTTTCGTGGAATCTGCAAAGTGATATTTGGCAGCCTATTGGGGCCCATGGTGATAAAGGCAATATCCTCACATAATAACTAAAGAGAAGCATTCTGAGAAACTGCATTGCCATGTGTGAATGCAACTCACAGAGTTACACGTTTCTCTTCAGTGATCAGTTTGTTAGCACAGTTTTCTGGAGATCTGCAATTAGATACTTCATAGCGCAATGAACATTACAGTGACAAAGGAAATATCCAGAGTGAAAACTAGAAAGAAGCTTTCTTAGAAACTTCTTGGTGATGTGTGAATTCATCTCACAGAGTTACACTTATGTTTCGTGGAACAGTCCATTAACACTGTCTTTGGGGAAACTGAGAAGGGCTTCTTTGGACCACATTGAGGCCTACGCTGATAAAGGAAATTTCATCCGTTCAAAACGTGAAAGAAGCTTTCTGAGAAACTTCTTTCTGATCTGTGAGTTCATCTCACAGAGTTACAACCTCTGCCTCAAGAAGAAGTTTGCTAACACTCTTCTCGTCTAATCTGCAAAGTGATATTTGGGAGCCTATAGGGGCCCATGGTGATAAAGGAAATGTCCTCACATAATAACTAAAGAGAAGCTTTCTGAGAAACTGCATTACCATGTGTGAATGCAACTCACAAAGTTACACGTTTCTCTTCAGTGATCAGTTTGTTAGCACAGTTTTCTGGAGATCTGCAATTAGATACTTCATAGCGCAATGAACATTACAGTGACAAAGGAAATATCCAGATGAAAACTAGAAAGAAGCTTTCTTAGAAACTTCTTGGTGATGTGTGAATTCATCTCACAGAGTTACACTTATGTTTCGTGGAACAGTCCATTAACACTGTCTTTGGGGAAACTGAGAAGGGCTTCTTTGGACCACATTGAGGCCTACGCTGATAAAGGAAATTTCATCCGTTCAAAACGTGAAAGAAGCTTTCTGAGAAACTTCTTTCTGATCTGTGAGTTCATCTCACAGAGTTACAACCTCTGCCTCAAGAAGCAGTTTGCTAACACTCTTCTCGTCTAATCTGCAAAGTGATATTTGGGAGCCTATAGGGGCCCATGGTGATAAAGGAAATATCCTCACATAATAACTAAAGAGAAGCTTTCTGAGAAACTGCATTACCATGTGTGAATGCAACTCACAAAGTTACACGTTTCTCTTCAGTGATCAGTTTGTTAGCACAGTTTTCTGGAGATCTGCAATTAGATACTTCATAGCGCAATGAACATTACAGTGACAAAGGAAATATCCTGAGATGAAAACTAGAAAGAAGCTTTCATAGAAACTTCTTGGTGATGTGTGAATTCATCTCACAGAGTTACACTTATGTTTCGTGGAGCAGTCCATTAACACTGTCTTTGGGGAAACTGAGAAGGGCTTCTTTGGATCACATTGAGGCCTACGCTGATAAAGGAAATTTCATCCGTTCAAAACGTGAAAGAAGCTTTCTGAGAAACTTCTTTCTGATCTGTGAGTTCATCTCACAGAGTTACAACCTCTGCCTCAAGAAGAAGTTTGCTAACACTCTTCTCGTCTAATCTGCAAAGTGATATTTGGGAGCCTATAGGGGCCCATGGTGATAAAGGAAATGTCCTCACATAATAACTAAAGAGAAGCTTTCTGAGAAACTGCATTACCATGTGTGAATGCAACTCACAAAGTTACACGTTTCTCTTCAGTGATCAGTTTGTTAGCACAGTTTTCTGGAGATCTGCAATTAGATACTTCATAGCGCAATGAACATTACAGTGACAAAGGAAATATCCAGATGAAAACTAGAAAGAAGCTTTCTTAGAAACTTCTTGGTGATGTGTGAATTCATCTCACAGAGTTACACTTATGTTTCGTGGAACAGTCCATTAACACTGTCTTTGGGGAAACTGAGAAGGGCTTCTTTGGACCACATTGAGGCCTACGCTGATAAAGGAAATTTCATCCGTTCAAAACGTGAAAGAAGCTTTCTGAGAAACTTCTTTCTGATCTGTGAGTTCATCTCACAGAGTTACAACCTCTGCCTCAAGAAGCAGTTTGCTAACACTCTTTTCGTGGAATCTGCAAAGTGATATTTGGGAGCCTATAGGGGCCCATGGTGATAAAGGAAATATCCTCACATAATAACTAAAGAGAAGCTTTCTGAGAAACTGCACTGCCATGTGTGAATGCAACTCACAGAGTTACGCCATTGTTTTTTGCAGCCGTTTCTTAGGACTGTTTCCGTGGATTCCGAGAAGTGATATTTCAGATAGCTTTGAAGAATAGAAGGAAAAAGAAATATCCTCCAAGAGAAAGCAGAACCAAGCTTTCTGAGAAACTGCTTTGTGATATGTGAATTCATTTCACAGTGTTCTATCACCCTTTCTCGGGGGAGTTTCCTAGCACTCATATGAGGAATCTCAGATGTGATGTCTTGGATATCGTTGAATCGCATGCTGAATAAGGAACTATCCTCAGAGAAACCTGCAGAGAAGCCTTCTCAGAAACTTCTTTGTTGTGGGTGATTTCAGCCCACAGATGTCCATCATTGTTTCCACTGAGAAACTTGCTAGGAGAGTTTTCGCAGAATCTGCAATAGGACACACGGTGGCGCTCCAAGACCACAAATAACTTCGTCTTACTAAAGAAAGAAGCTTTCTGAGAAACCGCTTTGTGATGTGTGAATTCAACTCACTAAGTTGCAGCTGTATTTCGTGGGGCCGTGGCCTAGCCCTATTTGTGTGGAATCTGAGAACAGATATTCCCGAACCCTTTGAAAACAATGGGGCCAAGGGAAACATCTTCCAATAAAAATGAGAAAGAAGCTTACTGAGAAACTTCTTTCTGATCTGTGAGTTCATCTCACAGAGTTACAATCTCTGCCTCAAGAAGCAGTTTGCTAACACTCTTTTCGTGGAATCTGCAAAGTGATATTTGGCAGCCTATTGGGGCCCATGGTGATAAAGGAAATATCCTCACATAATAACTAAAGAGAAGCATTCTGAGAAACTGCATTGCCATGTGTGAATGCAACTCACAGAGTTACACGTTTCTCTTCAGTGATCAGTTTGTTAGCATAGCTTTCTGGAGATCTGCAATTAGATACTTCACAGCGCAATGAACATTACAGTGACAAAGGAAATATCCTGAGATGAAAACTAGAAAGAAGCTTTCATAGAAACTTCTTGGTGATGTGTGAATTCATCTCACAGAGTTACACTTATGTTTCGTGGAGCAGTCTATTAACACTGTCTTTGGGGAAACTGAGAAGGGCTTCTTTGGATCACATTGAGGCCTACGCTGATAAAGGAAATTTCATCCGTTCAAAACTGTGAAAGAAGCTTTCTGAGAAACTTCTTTCTGATCTGTGAGTTCCTCTCACAGAGATACAACCTCTGCCTCAAGAAGAAGTTTGCTAACACTCTTCTCGTCTAATCTGCAAAGTGATATTTGGGAGCCTATAGGGGCCCATGGTGATAAAGGAAATGTCCTCACATAATAACTAAAGAGAAGCTTTCTGAGAAACTGCATTACCATGTGTGAATGCAACTCACAAAGTTACACGTTTCTCTTCAGTGATCAGTTTGTTAACACAGTTTTCTGGAGATCTGCAATTAGATACTTCATAGCGCAATGAACATTACAGTGACAAAGGAAATATCCAGATGAAAAGTAGAAAGAAGCTTTCTTAGAAACTTCTTGGTGATGTGTGAATTCATCTCACAGAGTTACACTTATGTTTCGTGGAGCAGTCCATTAACACTGTCTTTGGGGAAACTGAGAAGAGCTTCTTTGGATCACATTGAGGCCTACGCTGATAAAGGAAATTTCATCCGTTCAAAACGTGAAAGAAGCTTTCTGAGAAACTTCTTTCTGATCTGTGAGTTCATCTCACAGAGTTACAATCTCTGCCTCAAGAAGCAGTTTGCTAACACTCTTTTCGCGGAATCTGCAAAGTGATATTTGGGAGCCTATGGGGGCCCATGGTGATAAAGGAAATATCCTCACATAATAACTAAAGAGAAGCTTTCTGAGAAACTGCATTACCATGTGTGAATGCAACTCACAAAGTTACACGTTTCTCTTCAGTTATCAGTTTGTTAGCACAGTTTTCTGGAAATCTGCAATTAGATACTTCATAGCGCAATGAACATTACAGTGACAAAGGAAATATCCACAGTGAAAACTAGAAGGAAGCTTTCTTAGAAACTTCTTGTTGATGTGTGAATTCATCTCACAGAGTTACACTTATGTTTCGTGGAACAGTCCATTAACACTGTCTTTGGGGAAACTGAGAAGGGCTTCTTTGAACCACATTGAGGCCTACACTGATAAAGGAAATTTCATCCGTTCAAAACGTGAAAGAAGCTTTCTGAGAAACTTCTTTCTGATCTGTGAGTTCATCTCACAGAGTTACAATCTCTGCCTCAAGAAGCAGTTTGCTAACACTCTTTTCGTGGAATCTGCAAAGTGATATTTGGCAGCCTATTGGGGCCCATGGTGATAAAGGAAATATCCTCACATAATAACTAAAGAGAAGCATTCTGAGAAACTGCATTGCCATGTGTGAATGCAACTCACAGAGTTACACGTTTCTCTTCAGTGATCAGTTTGTTAGCATAGTTTTCTGGAGATCTGCAATTAGATACTTCATAGCGCAATGAACATTACAGTGACAAAGGAAATATCCAGAGATGAAAACTAGAAAGAAGCTTTCATAGAAACTTCTTGGTGATGTGTGAATTCATCTCACAGAGTTACACTTATGTTTCGTGGAGCAGTCCATTAACACTGTCTTTGGGGAAACTGAGAAGGGCTTCTTTGGATCACATTGAGGCCTACGCTGATAAAGGAAATTTCATCCGTTCAAAACGTGAAAGAAGCTTTCTGAGAAACTTCTTTCTGATCTGTGAGTTCATCTCACAGAGTTACAACCTCTGCCTCAAGAAGAAGTTTGCTAACACTCTTCTCGTCTAATCTGCAAAGTGATATTTGGGAGCCTATAGGGGCCCATGGTGATAAAGGAAATGTCCTCACATAATAACTAAAGAGAAGCTTTCTGAGAAACTGCATTACCATGTGTGAATGCAACTCACAAAGTTACACGTTTCTCTTCAGTTATCAGTTTGTTAGCACAGTTTTCTGGAAATCTGCAATTAGATACTTCATAGCGCAATGAACATTACAGTGACAAAGGAAATATCCTGAGATGAAAACTAGAAAGAAGCTTTCATAGAAACTTCTTGGTGATGTGTGAATTCATCTCACAGAGTTACACTTATGTTTCGTGGAGCAGTCTATTAACACTGTCTTTGGGGAAACTGAGAAGGGCTTCTTTGGATCACATTGAGGCCTACGCTGATAAAGGAAATTTCATCCGTTCAAAACGTGAAAGAAGCTTTCTGAGAAACTTCTTTCTGATCTGTGAGTTCCTCTCACAGAGATACAACCTCTGCCTCAAGAAGAAGTTTGCTAACACTCTTCTCGTCTAATCTGCAAAGTGATATTTGGGAGCCTATAGGGGCCCATGGTGATAAAGGAAATGTCCTCACATAATAACTAAAGAGAAGCTTTCTGAGAAACTGCATTTCCATGTGTGAATGCAACTCACAGAGTTACACGTTTCTCTTCAGTGATCAGTTTGTTAGCACAGTTTTCTGGAGATCTGCAATTAGATACTTCATAGCGCAATGAACATTACAGTGACAAAGGAAATATCCAGATGAAAACTAGAAAGAAGCTTTCTTAGAAACTTCTTGGTGATGTGTGAATTCATCTCACAGAGTTACACTTATGTTTCGTGGAACAGTCCATTAACACTGTCTTTGGGGAAACTGAGAAGGGCTTCTTTGGACCACATTGAGGCCTACGCTGATAAAGGAAATTTCATCCGTTCAAAACGTGAAAGAAGCTTTCTGAGAAACTTCTTTCTGATCTGTGAGTTCATCTCACAGAGTTACAACCTCTGCCTCAAGAAGCAGTTTGCTAACACTCTTTTCGTGGAATCTGCAAAGTGATATTTGGGAGCCTATAGGGGCCCATGGTGATAAAGGAAATATCCTCACATAATAACTAAAGAGAAGCTTTCTGAGAAACTGCACTGCCATGTGTGAATGCAACTCACAGAGTTACGCCATTGTTTTTTGCAGCCGTTTCTTAGGACTGTTTCCGTGGATTCCGAGAAGTGATATTTCAGATAGCTTTGAAGAATAGAAGGAAAAAGAAATATCCTCCAAGAGAAAGCAGAACCAAGCTTTCTGAGAAACTGCTTTGTGATATGTGAATTCATTTCACAGTGTTCTATCACCCTTTCTCGGGGGAGTTTCCTAGCACTCATATGAGGAATCTCAGATGTGATGTCTTGGATATCGTTGAATCGCATGCTGAATAAGGAACTATCCTCAGAGAAACCTGCAGAGAAGCCTTCTCAGAAACTTCTTTGTTGTGGGTGATTTCAGCCCACAGATGTCCATCATTGTTTCCACTGAGAAACTTGCTAGGAGAGTTTTCGCAGAATCTGCAATAGGACACACGGTGGCGCTCCAAGACCACAAATAACTTCGTCTTACTAAAGAAAGAAGCTTTCTGAGAAACCGCTTTGTGATGTGTGAATTCAACTCACTAAGTTGCAGCTGTATTTCGTGGGGCCGTGGCCTAGCCCTATTTGTGTGGAATCTGAGAACAGATATTCCCGAACCCTTTGAAAACAATGGGGCCAAGGGAAACATCTTCCAATAAAAATGAGAAAGAAGCTTACTGAGAAACTTCTTTCTGATCTGTGAGTTCATCTCACAGAGTTACAATCTCTGCCTCAAGAAGCAGTTTGCTAACACTCTTTTCGTGGAATCTGCAAAGTGATATTTGGCAGCCTATTGGGGCCCATGGTGATAAAGGAAATATCCTCACATAATAACTAAAGAGAAGCATTCTGAGAAACTGCATTGCCATGTGTGAATGCAACTCACAGAGTTACACGTTTCTCTTCAGTGATCAGTTTGTTAGCATAGCTTTCTGGAGATCTGCAATTAGATACTTCACAGCGCAATGAACATTACAGTGACAAAGGAAATATCCTGAGATGAAAACTAGAAAGAAGCTTTCATAGAAACTTCTTGGTGATGTGTGAATTCATCTCACAGAGTTACACTTATGTTTCGTGGAGCAGTCTATTAACACTGTCTTTGGGGAAACTGAGAAGGGCTTCTTTGGATCACATTGAGGCCTACGCTGATAAAGGAAATTTCATCCGTTCAAAACGTGAAAGAAGCTTTCTGAGAAACTTCTTTCTGATCTGTGAGTTCCTCTCACAGAGATACAACCTCTGCCTCAAGAAGAAGTTTGCTAACACTCTTCTCGTCTAATCTGCAAAGTGATATTTGGGAGCCTATAGGGGCCCATGGTGATAAAGGAAATGTCCTCACATAATAACTAAAGAGAAGCTTTCTGAGAAACTGCATTACCATGTGTGAATGCAACTCACAAAGTTACACGTTTCTCTTCAGTGATCAGTTTGTTAACACAGTTTTCTGGAGATCTGCAATTAGATACTTCATAGCGCAATGAACATTACAGTGACAAAGGAAATATCCAGATGAAAAGTAGAAAGAAGCTTTCTTAGAAACTTCTTGGTGATGTGTGAATTCATCTCACAGAGTTACACTTATGTTTCGTGGAGCAGTCCATTAACACTGTCTTTGGGGAAACTGAGAAGAGCTTCTTTGGATCACATTGAGGCCTACGCTGATAAAGGAAATTTCATCCGTTCAAAACGTGAAAGAAGCTTTCTGAGAAACTTCTTTCTGATCTGTGAGTTCATCTCACAGAGTTACAATCTCTGCCTCAAGAAGCAGTTTGCTAACACTCTTTTCGCGGAATCTGCAAAGTGATATTTGGGAGCCTATGGGGGCCCATGGTGATAAAGGAAATATCCTCACATAATAACTAAAGAGAAGCTTTCTGAGAAACTGCATTACCATGTGTGAATGCAACTCACAAAGTTACACGTTTCTCTTCAGTTATCAGTTTGTTAGCACAGTTTTCTGGAAATCTGCAATTAGATACTTCATAGCGCAATGAACATTACAGTGACAAAGGAAATATCCACAGTGAAAACTAGAAGGAAGCTTTCTTAGAAACTTCTTGTTGATGTGTGAATTCATCTCACAGAGTTACACTTATGTTTCGTGGAACAGTCCATTAACACTGTCTTTGGGGAAACTGAGAAGGGCTTCTTTGAACCACATTGAGGCCTACACTGATAAAGGAAATTTCATCCGTTCAAAACGTGAAAGAAGCTTTCTGAGAAACTTCTTTCTGATCTGTGAGTTCATCTCACAGAGTTACAATCTCTGCCTCAAGAAGCAGTTTGCTAACACTCTTTTCGTGGAATCTGCAAAGTGATATTTGGCAGCCTATTGGGGCCCATGGTGATAAAGGCAATATCCTCACATAATAACTAAAGAGAAGCATTCTGAGAAACTGCATTGCCATGTGTGAATGCAACTCACAGAGTTACACGTTTCTCTTCAGTGATCAGTTTGTTAGCACAGTTTTCTGGAAATCTGCATTTAGATACTTCATAGCGCAATGAACATTACAGTGACAAAGGAAATATCCACGTGACAACTAGAAGGAAGCTTTCTTAGAAACTTCTTGTTGATGTGTGAATTCATCTCCCAGAGTTACACTTATGTTTCGTGGAACAGTCCATTAACACTGTCTTTGGGGAAACTGAGAAGGGCTTCTTTGGACCACATTGAGGCCTACGCTGATAAAGGAAATTTCATCCGTTCCAAACGTGAAAGAAGCTTTCTGAGAAACTTCTTTCTGATCTGTGAGTTCATCTCACAGAGTTACAACCTCTGCCTCAAGAAGAAGTTTGCTAACACTCTTCTCGTCTAGTCTGCAAAGTGATATTTGGGAGCCTATAGGGGCCCATGGTGATAAAGGAAATGTCCTCACATAATAACTAAAGAGAAGCTTTCTGAGAAACTGCATTTCCATGTGTGAATGCAACTCACAGAGTTACACGTTTCTCTTCAGTGATCAGTTTGTTAGCACAGTTTTCTGGAGATCTGCAATTAGATACTTCATAGCGCAATGAACATTACAGTGACAAAGGAAATATCCAGATGAAAACTAGAAAGAAGCTTTCTTAGAAACTTCTTGGTGATGTGTGAATTCATCTCACAGAGTTACACTTATGTTTCGTGGAGCAGTCCATTAACACTGTCTTTGGGGAAACTGAGAAGAGCTTCTTTGGATCACATTGAGGCCTACGCTGATAAAGGAAATTTCATCCGTTCAAAACGTGAAAGAAGCTTTCTGAGAAACTTCTTTCTGATCTGTGAGTTCATCTCACAGAGTTACAATCTCTGCCTCAAGAAGCAGTTTGCTAACACTCTTTTCGTGGAATCTGCAAAGTGATATTTGGGAGCCTATAGGGGCCCATGGTGATAAAGGAAATATCCTCACATAATAACTAAAGAGAAGCTTTCTGAGAAACTGCATTACCATGTGTGAATGCAACTCACAAAGTTACACGTTTCTCTTCAGTTATCAGTTTGTTAGCACAGTTTTCTGGAAATCTGCAATTAGATACTTCATAGCGCAATGAACATTACAGTGACAAAGGAAATATCCTGAGATGAAAACTAGAAAGAAGCTTTCATAGAAACTTCTTGGTGATGTGTGAATTCATCTCACAGAGTTACACTTATGTTTCGTGGAGCAGTCTATTAACACTGTCTTTGGGGAAACTGAGAAGGGCTTCTTTGGATCACATTGAGGCCTACGCTGATAAAGGAAATTTCATCCGTTCAAAACGTGAAAGAAGCTTTCTGAGAAACTTCTTTCTGATCTGTGAGTTCCTCTCACAGAGATACAACCTCTGCCTCAAGAAGAAGTTTGCTAACACTCTTCTCGTCTAATCTGCAAAGTGATATTTGGGAGCCTATAGGGGCCCATGGTGATAAAGGAAATGTCCTCACATAATAACTAAAGAGAAGCTTTCTGAGAAACTGCATTTCCATGTGTGAATGCAACTCACAGAGTTACACGTTTCTCTTCAGTGATCAGTTTGTTAGCACAGTTTTCTGGAGATCTGCAATTAGATACTTCATAGCGCAATGAACATTACAGTGACAAAGGAAATATCCAGATGAAAACTAGAAAGAAGCTTTCTTAGAAACTTCTTGGTGATGTGTGAATTCATCTCACAGAGTTACACTTATGTTTCGTGGAACAGTCCATTAACACTGTCTTTGGGGAAACTGAGAAGGGCTTCTTTGGACCACATTGAGGCCTACGCTGATAAAGGAAATTTCATCCGTTCAAAACGTGAAAGAAGCTTTCTGAGAAACTTCTTTCTGATCTGTGAGTTCATCTCACAGAGTTACAACCTCTGCCTCAAGAAGCAGTTTGCTAACACTCTTTTCGTGGAATCTGCAAAGTGATATTTGGGAGCCTATAGGGGCCCATGGTGATAAAGGAAATATCCTCACATAATAACTAAAGAGAAGCTTTCTGAGAAACTGCACTGCCATGTGTGAATGCAACTCACAGAGTTACGCCATTGTTTTTTGCAGCCGTTTCTTAGGACTGTTTCCGTGGATTCCGAGAAGTGATATTTCAGATAGCTTTGAAGAATAGAAGGAAAAAGAAATATCCTCCAAGAGAAAGCAGAACCAAGCTTTCTGAGAAACTGCTTTGTGATATGTGAATTCATTTCACAGTGTTCTATCACCCTTTCTCGGGGGAGTTTCCTAGCACTCATATGAGGAATCTCAGATGTGATGTCTTGGATATCGTTGAATCGCATGCTGAATAAGGAACTATCCTCAGAGAAACCTGCAGAGAAGCCTTCTCAGAAACTTCTTTGTTGTGGGTGATTTCAGCCCACAGATGTCCATCATTGTTTCCACTGAGAAACTTGCTAGGAGAGTTTTCGCAGAATCTGCAATAGGACACACGGTGGCGCTCCAAGACCACAAATAACTTCGTCTTACTAAAGAAAGAAGCTTTCTCGAGAAACCGCTTTGTGATGTGTGAATTCAACTCACTAAGTTGCAGCTGTATTTCGTGGGGCCGTGGCCTAGCCCTATTTGTGTGGAATCTGAGAACAGATATTCCCGAACCCTTTGAAAACAATGGGGCCAAGGGAAACATCTTCCAATAAAAATGAGAAAGAAGCTTACTGAGAAACTTCTTTCTGATCTGTGAGTTCATCTCACAGAGTTACAATCTCTGCCTCAAGAAGCAGTTTGCTAACACTCTTTTCGTGGAATCTGCAAAGTGATATTTGGCAGCCTATTGGGGCCCATGGTGATAAAGGAAATATCCTCACATAATAACTAAAGAGAAGCATTCTGAGAAACTGCATTGCCATGTGTGAATGCAACTCACAGAGTTACACGTTTCTCTTCAGTGATCAGTTTGTTAGCATAGCTTTCTGGAGATCTGCAATTAGATACTTCACAGCGCAATGAACATTACAGTGACAAAGGAAATATCCTGAGATGAAAACTAGAAAGAAGCTTTCATAGAAACTTCTTGGTGATGTGTGAATTCATCTCACAGAGTTACACTTATGTTTCGTGGAGCAGTCTATTAACACTGTCTTTGGGGAAACTGAGAAGGGCTTCTTTGGATCACATGAGGCCTACGCTGATAAAGGAAATTTCATCCGTTCAAAATGTGAAAGAAGCTTTCTGAGAAACTTCTTTCTGATCTGTGAGTTCCTCTCACAGAGATACAACCTCTGCCTCAAGAAGAAGTTTGCTAACACTCTTCTCGTCTAATCTGCAAAGTGATATTTGGGAGCCTATAGGGGCCCATGGTGATAAAGGAAATGTCCTCACATAATAACTAAAGAGAAGCTTTCTGAGAAACTGCATTACCATGTGTGAATGCAACTCACAAAGTTACACGTTTCTCTTCAGTGATCAGTTTGTTAACACAGTTTTCTGGAGATCTGCAATTAGATACTTCATAGCGCAATGAACATTACAGTGACAAAGGAAATATCCAGATGAAAAGTAGAAAGAAGCTTTCTTAGAAACTTCTTGGTGATGTGTGAATTCATCTCACAGAGTTACACTTATGTTTCGTGGAGCAGTCCATTAACACTGTCTTTGGGGAAACTGAGAAGAGCTTCTTTGGATCACATTGAGGCCTACGCTGATAAAGGAAATTTCATCCGTTCAAACGTGAAAGAAGCTTTCTGAGAAACTTCTTTCTGATCTGTGAGTTCATCTCACAGAGTTACAATCTCTGCCTCAAGAAGCAGTTTGCTAACACTCTTTTCGCGGAATCTGCAAAGTGATATTTGGGAGCCTATAGGGGCCCATGGTGATAAAGGAAATATCCTCACATAATAACTAAAGAGAAGCTTTCTGAGAAACTGCATTACCATGTGTGAATGCAACTCACAAAGTTACACGTTTCTCTTCAGTTATCAGTTTGTTAGCACAGTTTTCTGGAAATCTGCAATTAGATACTTCATAGCGCAATGAACATTACAGTGACAAAGGAAATATCCACAGTGAAAACTAGAAGGAAGCTTTCTTAGAAACTTCTTGTTGATGTGTGAATTCATCTCACAGAGTTACACTTATGTTTCGTGGAACAGTCCATTAACACTGTCTTTGGGGAAACTGAGAAGGGCTTCTTTGAACCACATTGAGGCCTACAGCTGATAAAGGAAATTTCATCCGTTCAAAACGTGAAAGAAGCTTTCTGAGAAACTTCTTTCTGATCTGTGAGTTCATCTCACAGAGTTACAATCTCTGCCTCAAGAAGCAGTTTGCTAACACTCTTTTCGTGGAATCTGCAAAGTGATATTTGGCAGCCTATTGGGGCCCATGGTGATAAAGGAAATATCCTCACATAATAACTAAAGAGAAGCATTCTGAGAAACTGCATTGCCATGTGTGAATGCAACTCACAGAGTTACACGTTTCTCTTCAGTGATCAGTTTGTTAGCATAGTTTTCTGGAGATCTGCAATTAGATACTTCATAGCGCAATGAACATTACAGTGACAAAGGAAATATCCAGAGATGAAAACTAGAAAGAAGCTTTCATAGAAACTTCTTGGTGATGTGTGAATTCATCTCACAGAGTTACACTTATGTTTCGTGGAGCAGTCCATTAACACTGTCTTTGGGGAAACTGAGAAGGGCTTCTTTGGATCACATTGAGGCCTACGCTGATAAAGGAAATTTCATCCGTTCAAAACGTGAAAGAAGCTTTCTGAGAAACTTCTTTCTGATCTGTGAGTTCATCTCACAGAGTTACAACCTCTGCCTCAAGAAGAAGTTTGCTAACACTCTTCTCGTCTAATCTGCAAAGTGATATTTGGGAGCCTATAGGGGCCCATGGTGATAAAGGAAATGTCCTCACATAATAACGAAAGAGAAGCTTTCTGAGAAACTGCATTACCATGTGTGAATGCAACTCACAAAGTTACACGTTTCTCTTCAGTGATCAGTTTGTTAACACAGTTTTCTGGAGATCTGCAATTAGATACTTCATAGAGCAATGAACATTACAGTGACAAAGGAAATATCCAGATGAAAACTAGAAAGAAGCTTTCTTAGAAACTTCTTGGTGATGTGTGAATTCATCTCACAGAGTTACACTTATGTTTCGTGGAGCAGTCCATTAACACTGTCTTTGGGGAAACTGAGAAGAGCTTCTTTGGATCACATTGAGGCCTACGCTGATAAAGGAAATTTCATCCGTTCAAAACGTGAAAGAAGCTTTCTGAGAAACTTCTTTCTGATCTGTGAGTTCATCTCACAGAGTTACAATCTCTGCCTCAAGAAGCAGTTTGCTAACACTCTTTTCGTGGAATCTGCAAAGTGATATTTGGGAGCCTATAGGGGCCCATGGTGATAAAGGAAATATCCTCACATAATAACTAAAGAGAAGCTTTCTGAGAAACTGCATTACCATGTGTGAATGCAACTCACAAAGTTACATGTTTCTCTTCAGTTATCAGTTTGTTAGCACAGTTTTCTGGAGATCTGCAATTAGATACTTCATAGCGCAATGAACATTACAGTGACAAAGGAAATATCCACAGTGAAAACTAGAAGGAAGCTTTCTTAGAAACTTCTTGTTGATGTGTGAATTCATCTCACAGAGTTACACTTATGTTTCGTGGAACAGTCCATTAACACTGTCTTTGGGGAAACTGAGAAGGGCTTCTTTGGACCACATTGAGGCCTACGCTGATAAAGGAAATTTCATCCGTTCAAAACGTGAAAGAAGCTTTCTGAGAAACTTCTTTCTGATCTGTGAGTTCATCTCACAGAGTTACAACCTCTGCCTGAAGAAGCAGTTTGCTAACACTCTTTTCGTGGAATCTGCAAAGTGATAATTGGCAGCCTATTGGGGCCCATCGTGATAAAGGAAATATCCTCATATAATAACTAAAGAGAAGCATTCTGAGAAACTGCATTGCCATGTGTGAATGCAACTCACAGAGTTACACGTTTCTCTTCAGTGATCAGTTTGTTAGCATAGTTTTCTGGAGATCTGCAATTAGATACTTCATAGCGCAATGAACATTACAGTGACAAAGGAAATATCCAGAGATGAAAACTAGAAAGAAGCTTTCATAGAAACTTCTTGGTGATGTGTGAATTCATCTCACAGAGTTACACTTATGTTTCGTGGAGCAGTCCATTAACACTGTCTTTGGGGAAACTGAGAAGAGCTTCTTTGGATCACATTGAGGCCTACGCTGATAAAGGAAATCTCATCCGTTCAAAACGTGAAAGAAGCTTTCTGAGAAACTTCTTTCTGTTCTGTGAGTTCATCTCACAGAGTTACAATCTCTGCCTCAAGAAGAAGTTTGCTAACACTCTTTCGTGGAATCTGCAAAGTGATATTTGGGAGCCTATAGGGGCCCTTGGTGTTAAAGGAAATGTCCTCACATAATAACTAAAGAGAAGCTTTCTGAGAAACTGCATTACCATGTGTGAATGCAACTCACAGAGTTACACGTTTCTCTTCAGTGATCAGTTTGTTAACACAGTTTTCTGGAGATCTGCAATTAGATACTTCATAGCGCAATGAACATTACAGTGACAAAGGAAATATCCAGATGAAAACTAGAAAGAAGCTTTCTTAGAAAATTCTTGGTGATGTGTGAATTCATCTCACAGAGTTACACTTATGTTTCGTGGAGCAGTCCATTAACACTGTCTTTGGGGAAACTGAGAAGAGCTTCTTTGGATCACATTGAGGCCTACGCTGATAAAGGAAATTTCATCCGTTCAAAACGTGAAAGAAGCTTTCTGAGAAACTTCTTTCTGATCTGTGAGTTCATCTCACAGAGTTCCAATCTCTGCCTCAAGAAGCAGTTTGCTAACACTCTTTTCGTGGAATCTGCAAAGTGATATTTGGGAGCCTATAGGGGCTCCATGGTGGTAAAGGAAATATCCTCACATAATAACTAAAGAGAAGCTTTCTGAGAAACTGCACTGCCATGTGTGAATGCAACTCACAGAGTTACGCCATTGTTTTTGCAGCCGTTTCTTAGGACAGTTTCCGTGGATTCCGAGAAGTGATATTTCAGATAGCTTTGAAGAATAGAAGGAAAAAGAAATATCCTCCAAGAGAAAGCAGAACCAAGCTTTCTGAGAAACTGCTTTGTGATATGTGAATTCATTTCACAGTGTTCTATCACCCTTTCTCGGGGGAGTTTCCTAGCACTCATTTGAGGAATCTCAGATGTGATGTCTTGGATATCGTTGAATCGCATGCTGAATAAGGAACTATCCTCAGAGAAACCTGCAGAGAAGCCTTCTCAGAAACTTCTTTGTTGTGGGTGATTTCAGCCCACAGATGTCCATCATTGTTTCCACTGAGAAACTTGCTAGGAGAGTTTTCGCAGAATCTGCAATAGGACACACGGTGGCGCTCCAAGACACAAATAACTTCGTCTTACTAAAGAAAGAAGCTTTCTGAGAAACCGCTTTGTGATGTGTGAATTCACTCACTAAGTTGCAGCTGTATTTCGTGGGGCCGTGGCCTAGCCCTATTTGTGTGGAATCTGAGAACAGATTCCCGAACCCTTTGAAAACAATGGGGCCAAGGGAAACATCTTCCAATAAAAATGAGAAGAAGCTTACTGAGAAACTTCTTTCTGATCTGTGAGTCATCTCACAGAGTTACAATCTCTGCCTCAAGAAGCAGTTTGCTAACACTCTTTTCGTGGAATCTGCAGAGTGATATTGGCAGCCTATTGGGGCCCATGTGATAAAGGAAATATCCTCACATAAATAACTAAAGAGAAGCATTCTGAGAAACAGCATTGCCATGTGTGAAAGCAACTCACAGAGTTACACGTTCTCTTCAGTGATCAGTTTGTTAGCATAGTTTTCTGGAGATCTGCAATTAGATACTTCATAGCGCAATGAACATTACAGTGACAAAGAAATATCCAGAGATGAAAACTAGAAAGAAGCTTTCATAGAAACTTCTTGGTGATGTGTGAATTCATCTCACAGAGTTACACTTATGTTTCGTGGAGCAGTCCATTAACACTGTCTTTGGGGAAACTGAGAAGGGCTTCTTTGGATCACATTGAGGCCTACGCTGATAAAGGAAATTTCATCCGTTCAAACGTGAAAGAAGTTTTCTGAGAAACTTCTTTCTGATCTGTGAGTTCATCTCACAGAGTTACAACCTCTGCCTCAAGAAGAAGTTTGCTAACACTCTTCTCGTCTAATCTGCAAAGTGATATTGGGAGCCTATAGGGGCCCATGGTGATAAAGGAAATGTCCTCACATAATAACGAAAGAGAAGCTTTCTGAGAAACTGCATTACCATGTGTGAATGCAACTCACAAGTTACACGTTTCTCTTCAGTGATCAGTTTTAACACAGTTTTCTGGAGATCTGCAATTAGATACTTCATAGCGCAATGAACATTACAGTGACAAAGGAAATATCCAGATGAAAACTAGGGAAATATCCACATGAAAACTAGAAGGAAGCTTTTCTTAGAAACTTCTTGTTGATGTGTGAATCATCTCACAGAGTTACACTTATGTTTCGTGGAAACATTCCATTAACACTGTCTTGGGGAAATGAGAAGGGCTTCTTTGGACCACATTGAGGCCTACCTGATAAAGGAAATTTCATCTGTTCAATCTAAACGTGAAAGAAGCTTTCTGAAAACTCTTCTGATCTGTGAGTTCATCTCACAGAGTTACAAACCTCTGCCTAAGAAGCAGTTTGCTAACACTCTTTTCGTGAATCTGCAAAGTGATAATTGGGCAGCCTATTGGGGCCCATCGTGATAAAGATATCCCATATAATAACTAAAGAGAAGCATTCTGAGAACACGCATTGCCATGTGTGAATGCAACTCACAGATTACACGTTACAGAGTTACACTTATGTTTCGTGGAGCAGTCCATTAACACTGTCTTTGAGGAATCTGAAAGGGCTTCTTTGGATCACATTGAGGCCTACGCTGATAAAGGAAATTTCATCCGTTCAACGTGAAAAGCTTTCTGAGAAACTTCTTTCTGATCTGTGAGTTCATCTCACAGAGTTTACAACCTCTGCCTCAAGAAGCCAGTTTGCTAACACTCTTTGCGTGGAATCTGCAAAGTGATATTTGGGAGCCTATTGGGGCCCATGGTGATAAGGAAATCTCCTCACATAATAACTAAAGAGAAGCTTTCTAGAAACTGCATTGCCAAGTGTGAATGCAACTCACAGAGTTACAACGTTCTCTTCATTGATCAGTTTGTTAGCACAGTTTTCTGGAAATCTGCAATGAATACTTCATAGCGCAATGAACATTACAGTGACAAAGGGAAATGTCCACAGATGAAAACTAGAAAAGAGCTTTCTTAGAAACTTCTTGGTGATGTGTGAATTCATCTCACAGAGTTACACTTATGTTTCGTGGAGCAGTCCATTAACACTGTCTTTGAGGAATCTGAGAAGGGCTTCTTTGGATCACATTGAGGCCTACGCTGATAAAGGAAATTTCATCCGTTCAAAACGTGAAAGAAGCTTTCTGAGAAACTTCTTTCTGATGCTGTGAGTTCATCTCACAGAGTTACAACCTCTGCCTCAAGAAGCAGTTGTTGCTAACACTCTTTCGTGGAATCTGCAAAGTGATATTTGGGAGCCTATTGGGGCCCATGGTGATAAAGGAATATCCTCACATAATAACTAAAGAGAAGCTTTCTGAGAAACTGCATTGCCAAGTGTGAATGCAACTCACAGAGTTACACGTTCTCTTCAGTGATCAGTTTGTTAGCACAGTTTTCTGGAAATCTGCAATTAGATACTTCATAGCGCAATGAACATTACAGTGACAAAGGAAATATCCACAGATGAAAACTAGAAAGAAGCTTTCTTAGAAACTTCTTGGTGATGTGTGAATTCATCTCACAGAGTTACACTTATGTTTCGTGGAGCAGTCCATTAACACTGTCTTTGAGGAATCTGAGAAGGGCTTCTTTGGATCACATTGAGGCCTACGCTGATAAAGGAAATTTCATCCGTTCAAAACGTGAAAGAAGCTTTCTGAGAAACTTCTTTCTGATCTGTGAGTTCATCTCACAGAGTTACAACCTCTGCCTCAAGAAGCAGTTTGCTAACACTCTTTTCGTGGAATCTGCAAAGTGATATTTGGGAGCCTATTGGGGCCCATGGTGATAAAGGAAATATCCTCACATAATAACTAAAGAGAAGCTTTCTGAGAAACTGCATTGCCAGGTGTGAATGCAACTCACAGAGTTACACGTTTCTCTTCAGTGATCAGTTTGTTAGCACAGTTTTCTGGAAATCTGCAATTAGATACTTCATAGCGCAATGAACATTACAGTGACAAAGGAAATATCCACAGATGAAAACTAGAAAGAAGCTTTCTTAGAAACTTCTTGGTGATGTGTGAATTCATCTCACAGAGTTACACTTATGTTTCGTGGAGCAGTCCATTAACACTGTCTTTGAGGAATCTGAGAAGGGCTTCTTTGGATCACATTGAGGCCTACGCTGATAAAGGAAATTTCATCCGTTCAAAACGTGAAAGAAGCTTTCTGAGAAACTTCTTTCTGATCTGTGAGTTCATCTCACAGAGTTACAACCTCTGCCTCAAGAAGCAGTTTGCTAACACTCTTTTCGTGGAATCTGCAAAGTGATATTTGGGAGCCTATTGGGGCCCATGGTGATAAAGGAAATATCCTCACATAATAACTAAAGAGAAGCTTTCTGAGAAACTGCATTGCCAGTGTGAATGCAACTCACAGAGTTACACGTTTCTCTTCAGTGATCAGTTTGTTAGCACAGTTTTCTGGAAATCTGCAATTAGATACTTCATAGCGCAATGAACATTACAGTGACAAAGGAAATATCCACAGATGAAAACTAGAAAGAAGCTTTCTTAGAAACTTCTTGGTGATGTGTGAATTCATCTCACAGAGTTACACTTATGTTTCGTGGAGCAGTCCATTAACACTGTCTTTGAGGAATCTGAGAAGGGCTTCTTTGGATCACATTGAGGCCTACGCTGATAAAGGAAATTTCATCCGTTCAAAACGTGAAAGAAGCTTTCTGAGAAACTTCTTTCTGATCTGTGAGTTCATCTCACAGAGTTACAACCTCTGCCTCAAGAAGCAGTTTGCTAACACTCTTTTCGTGGAATCTGCAAAGTGATATTTGGGAGCCTATTGGGGCCCATGGTGATAAAGGAAATATCCTCACATAATAACTAAAGAGAAGCTTTCTGAGAAACTGCATTGCCAGGTGTGAATGCAACTCACAGAGTTACACGTTTCTCTTCAGTGATCAGTTTGTTAGCACAGTTTTCTGGAAATCTGCAATTAGATACTTCATAGCGCAATGAACATTACAGTGACAAAGGAAATATCCACAGATGAAAACTAGAAAGAAGCTTTCTTAGAAACTTCTTGGTGATGTGTGAATTCATCTCACAGAGTTACACTTATGTTTCGTGGAGCAGTCCATTAACACTGTCTTTGAGGAATCTGAGAAGGGCTTCTTTGGATCACATTGAGGCCTACGCTGATAAAGGAAATTTCATCCGTTCAAAACGTGAAAGAAGCTTTCTGAGAAACTTCTTTCTGATCTGTGAGTTCATCTCACAGAGTTACAACCTCTGCCTCAAGAAGCAGTTTGCTAACACTCTTTTCGTGGAATCTGCAAAGTGATATTTGGGAGCCTATTGGGGCCCATGGTGATAAAGGAAATATCCTCACATAATAACTAAAGAGAAGCTTTCTGAGAAACTGCATTGCCAGGTGTGAATGCAACTCACAGAGTTACACGTTTCTCTTCAGTGATCAGTTTGTTAGCACAGTTTTCTGGAAATCTGCAATTAGATACTTCATAGCGCAATGAACATTACAGTGACAAAGGAAATATCCACAGATGAAAACTAGAAAGAAGCTTTCTTAGAAACTTCTTGGTGATGTGTGAATTCATCTCACAGAGTTACACTTATGTTTCGTGGAGCAGTCCATTAACACTGTCTTTGAGGAATCTGAGAAGGGCTTCTTTGGATCACATTGAGGCCTACGCTGATAAAGGAAATTTCATCCGTTCAAAACGTGAAAGAAGCTTTCTGAGAAACTTCTTTCTGATCTGTGAGTTCATCTCACAGAGTTACAACCTCTGCCTCAAGAAGCAGTTTGCTAACACTCTTTTCGTGGAATCTGCAAAGTGATATTTGGGAGCCTATTGGGGCCCATGGTGATAAAGGAAATATCCTCACATAATAACTAAAGAGAAGCTTTCTGAGAAACTGCATTGCCAGGTGTGAATGCAACTCACAGAGTTACACGTTTCTCTTCAGTGATCAGTTTGTTAGCACAGTTTTCTGGAAATCTGCAATTAGATACTTCATAGCGCAATGAACATTACAGTGACAAAGGAAATATCCACAGATGAAAACTAGAAAGAAGCTTTCTTAGAAACTTCTTGGTGATGTGTGAATTCATCTCACAGAGTTACACTTATGTTTCGTGGAGCAGTCCATTAACACTGTCTTTGAGGAATCTGAGAAGGGCTTCTTTGGATCACATTGAGGCCTACGCTGATAAAGGAAATTTCATCCGTTCAAAACGTGAAAGAAGCTTTCTGAGAAACTTCTTTCTGATCTGTGAGTTCATCTCACAGAGTTACAACCTCTGCCTCAAGAAGCAGTTTGCTAACACTCTTTTCGTGGAATCTGCAAAGTGATATTTGGGAGCCTATTGGGGCCCATGGTGATAAAGGAAATATCCTCACATAATAACTAAAGAGAAGCTTTCTGAGAAACTGCATTGCCAGGTGTGAATGCAACTCACAGAGTTACACGTTTCTCTTCAGTGATCAGTTTGTTAGCACAGTTTTCTGGAAATCTGCAATTAGATACTTCATAGCGCAATGAACATTACAGTGACAAAGGAAATATCCACAGATGAAAACTAGAAAGAAGCTTTCTTAGAAACTTCTTGGTGATGTGTGAATTCATCTCACAGAGTTACACTTATGTTTCGTGGAGCAGTCCATTAACACTGTCTTTGAGGAATCTGAGAAGGGCTTCTTTGGATCACATTGAGGCCTACGCTGATAAAGGAAATTTCATCCGTTCAAAACGTGAAAGAAGCTTTCTGAGAAACTTCTTTCTGATCTGTGAGTTCATCTCACAGAGTTACAACCTCTGCCTCAAGAAGCAGTTTGCTAACACTCTTTTCGTGGAATCTGCAAAGTGATATTTGGGAGCCTATTGGGGCCCATGGTGATAAAGGAAATATCCTCACATAATAACTAAAGAGAAGCTTTCTGAGAAACTGCATTGCCAGGTGTGAATGCAACTCACAGAGTTACACGTTTCTCTTCAGTGATCAGTTTGTTAGCACAGTTTTCTGGAAATCTGCAATTAGATACTTCATAGCGCAATGAACATTACAGTGACAAAGGAAATATCCACAGATGAAAACTAGAAAGAAGCTTTCTTAGAAACTTCTTGGTGATGTGTGAATTCATCTCACAGAGTTACACTTATGTTTCGTGGAGCAGTCCATTAACACTGTCTTTGAGGAATCTGAGAAGGGCTTCTTTGGATCACATTGAGGCCTACGCTGATAAAGGAAATTTCATCCGTTCAAAACGTGAAAGAAGCTTTCTGAGAAACTTCTTTCTGATCTGTGAGTTCATCTCACAGAGTTACAACCTCTGCCTCAAGAAGCAGTTTGCTAACACTCTTTTCGTGGAATCTGCAAAGTGATATTTGGGAGCCTATTGGGGCCCATGGTGATAAAGGAAATATCCTCACATAATAACTAAAGAGAAGCTTTCTGAGAAACTGCATTGCCAGGTGTGAATGCAACTCACAGAGTTACACGTTTCTCTTCAGTGATCAGTTTGTTAGCACAGTTTTCTGGAAATCTGCAATTAGATACTTCATAGCGCAATGAACATTACAGTGACAAAGGAAATATCCACAGATGAAAACTAGAAAGAAGCTTTCTTAGAAACTTCTTGGTGATGTGTGAATTCATCTCACAGAGTTACACTTATGTTTCGTGGAGCAGTCCATTAACACTGTCTTTGAGGAATCTGAGAAGGGCTTCTTTGGATCACATTGAGGCCTACGCTGATAAAGGAAATTTCATCCGTTCAAAACGTGAAAGAAGCTTTCTGAGAAACTTCTTTCTGATCTGTGAGTTCATCTCACAGAGTTACAACCTCTGCCTCAAGAAGCAGTTTGCTAACACTCTTTTCGTGGAATCTGCAAAGTGATATTTGGGAGCCTATTGGGGCCCATGGTGATAAAGGAAATATCCTCACATAATAACTAAAGAGAAGCTTTCTGAGAAACTGCATTGCCAGGTGTGAATGCAACTCACAGAGTTACACGTTTCTCTTCAGTGATCAGTTTGTTAGCACAGTTTTCTGGAAATCTGCAATTAGATACTTCATAGCGCAATGAACATTACAGTGACAAAGGAAATATCCACAGATGAAAACTAGAAAGAAGCTTTCTTAGAAACTTCTTGGTGATGTGTGAATTCATCTCACAGAGTTACACTTATGTTTCGTGGAGCAGTCCATTAACACTGTCTTTGAGGAATCTGAGAAGGGCTTCTTTGGATCACATTGAGGCCTACGCTGATAAAGGAAATTTCATCCGTTCAAAACGTGAAAGAAGCTTTCTGAGAAACTTCTTTCTGATCTGTGAGTTCATCTCACAGAGTTACAACCTCTGCCTCAAGAAGCAGTTTGCTAACACTCTTTTCGTGGAATCTGCAAAGTGATATTTGGGAGCCTATTGGGGCCCATGGTGATAAAGGAAATATCCTCACATAATAACTAAAGAGAAGCTTTCTGAGAAACTGCATTGCCAGGTGTGAATGCAACTCACAGAGTTACACGTTTCTCTTCAGTGATCAGTTTGTTAGCACAGTTTTCTGGAAATCTGCAATTAGATACTTCATAGCGCAATGAACATTACAGTGACAAAGGAAATATCCACAGATGAAAACTAGAAAGAAGCTTTCTTAGAAACTTCTTGGTGATGTGTGAATTCATCTCACAGAGTTACACTTATGTTTCGTGGAGCAGTCCATTAACACTGTCTTTGAGGAATCTGAGAAGGGCTTCTTTGGATCACATTGAGGCCTACGCTGATAAAGGAAATTTCATCCGTTCAAAACGTGAAAGAAGCTTTCTGAGAAACTTCTTTCTGATCTGTGAGTTCATCTCACAGAGTTACAACCTCTGCCTCAAGAAGCAGTTTGCTAACACTCTTTTCGTGGAATCTGCAAAGTGATATTTGGGAGCCTATTGGGGCCCATGGTGATAAAGGAAATATCCTCACATAATAACTAAAGAGAAGCTTTCTGAGAAACTGCATTGCCAGGTGTGAATGCAACTCACAGAGTTACACGTTTCTCTTCAGTGATCAGTTTGTTAGCACAGTTTTCTGGAAATCTGCAATTAGATACTTCATAGCGCAATGAACATTACAGTGACAAAGGAAATATCCACAGATGAAAACTAGAAAGAAGCTTTCTTAGAAACTTCTTGGTGATGTGTGAATTCATCTCACAGAGTTACACTTATGTTTCGTGGAGCAGTCCATTAACACTGTCTTTGAGGAATCTGAGAAGGGCTTCTTTGGATCACATTGAGGCCTACGCTGATAAAGGAAATTTCATCCGTTCAAAACGTGAAAGAAGCTTTCTGAGAAACTTCTTTCTGATCTGTGAGTTCATCTCACAGAGTTACAACCTCTGCCTCAAGAAGCAGTTTGCTAACACTCTTTTCGTGGAATCTGCAAAGTGATATTTGGGAGCCTATTGGGGCCCATGGTGATAAAGGAAATATCCTCACATAATAACTAAAGAGAAGCTTTCTGAGAAACTGCATTGCCAGGTGTGAATGCAACTCACAGAGTTACACGTTTCTCTTCAGTGATCAGTTTGTTAGCACAGTTTTCTGGAAATCTGCAATTAGATACTTCATAGCGCAATGAACATTACAGTGACAAAGGAAATATCCACAGATGAAAACTAGAAAGAAGCTTTCTTAGAAACTTCTTGGTGATGTGTGAATTCATCTCACAGAGTTACACTTATGTTTCGTGGAGCAGTCCATTAACACTGTCTTTGAGGAATCTGAGAAGGGCTTCTTTGGATCACATTGAGGCCTACGCTGATAAAGGAAATTTCATCCGTTCAAAACGTGAAAGAAGCTTTCTGAGAAACTTCTTTCTGATCTGTGAGTTCATCTCACAGAGTTACAACCTCTGCCTCAAGAAGCAGTTTGCTAACACTCTTTTCGTGGAATCTGCAAAGTGATATTTGGGAGCCTATTGGGGCCCATGGTGATAAAGGAAATATCCTCACATAATAACTAAAGAGAAGCTTTCTGAGAAACTGCATTGCCAGGTGTGAATGCAACTCACAGAGTTACACGTTTCTCTTCAGTGATCAGTTTGTTAGCACAGTTTTCTGGAAATCTGCAATTAGATACTTCATAGCGCAATGAACATTACAGTGACAAAGGAAATATCCACAGATGAAAACTAGAAAGAAGCTTTCTTAGAAACTTCTTGGTGATGTGTGAATTCATCTCACAGAGTTACACTTATGTTTCGTGGAGCAGTCCATTAACACTGTCTTTGAGGAATCTGAGAAGGGCTTCTTTGGATCACATTGAGGCCTACGCTGATAAAGGAAATTTCATCCGTTCAAAACGTGAAAGAAGCTTTCTGAGAAACTTCTTTCTGATCTGTGAGTTCATCTCACAGAGTTACAACCTCTGCCTCAAGAAGCAGTTTGCTAACACTCTTTTCGTGGAATCTGCAAAGTGATATTTGGGAGCCTATTGGGGCCCATGGTGATAAAGGAAATATCCTCACATAATAACTAAAGAGAAGCTTTCTGAGAAACTGCATTGCCAGGTGTGAATGCAACTCACAGAGTTACACGTTTCTCTTCAGTGATCAGTTTGTTAGCACAGTTTTCTGGAAATCTGCAATTAGATACTTCATAGCGCAATGAACATTACAGTGACAAAGGAAATATCCACAGATGAAAACTAGAAAGAAGCTTTCTTAGAAACTTCTTGGTGATGTGTGAATTCATCTCACAGAGTTACACTTATGTTTCGTGGAGCAGTCCATTAACACTGTCTTTGAGGAATCTGAGAAGGGCTTCTTTGGATCACATTGAGGCCTACGCTGATAAAGGAAATTTCATCCGTTCAAAACGTGAAAGAAGCTTTCTGAGAAACTTCTTTCTGATCTGTGAGTTCATCTCACAGAGTTACAACCTCTGCCTCAAGAAGCAGTTTGCTAACACTCTTTTCGTGGAATCTGCAAAGTGATATTTGGGAGCCTATTGGGGCCCATGGTGATAAAGGAAATATCCTCACATAATAACTAAAGAGAAGCTTTCTGAGAAACTGCATTGCCAGGTGTGAATGCAACTCACAGAGTTACACGTTTCTCTTCAGTGATCAGTTTGTTAGCACAGTTTTCTGGAAATCTGCAATTAGATACTTCATAGCGCAATGAACATTACAGTGACAAAGGAAATATCCACAGATGAAAACTAGAAAGAAGCTTTCTTAGAAACTTCTTGGTGATGTGTGAATTCATCTCACAGAGTTACACTTATGTTTCGTGGAGCAGTCCATTAACACTGTCTTTGAGGAATCTGAGAAGGGCTTCTTTGGATCACATTGAGGCCTACGCTGATAAAGGAAATTTCATCCGTTCAAAACGTGAAAGAAGCTTTCTGAGAAACTTCTTTCTGATCTGTGAGTTCATCTCACAGAGTTACAACCTCTGCCTCAAGAAGCAGTTTGCTAACACTCTTTTCGTGGAATCTGCAAAGTGATATTTGGGAGCCTATTGGGGCCCATGGTGATAAAGGAAATATCCTCACATAATAACTAAAGAGAAGCTTTCTGAGAAACTGCATTGCCAGGTGTGAATGCAACTCACAGAGTTACACGTTTCTCTTCAGTGATCAGTTTGTTAGCACAGTTTTCTGGAAATCTGCAATTAGATACTTCATAGCGCAATGAACATTACAGTGACAAAGGAAATATCCACAGATGAAAACTAGAAAGAAGCTTTCTTAGAAACTTCTTGGTGATGTGTGAATTCATCTCACAGAGTTACACTTATGTTTCGTGGAGCAGTCCATTAACACTGTCTTTGAGGAATCTGAGAAGGGCTTCTTTGGATCACATTGAGGCCTACGCTGATAAAGGAAATTTCATCCGTTCAAAACGTGAAAGAAGCTTTCTGAGAAACTTCTTTCTGATCTGTGAGTTCATCTCACAGAGTTACAACCTCTGCCTCAAGAAGCAGTTTGCTAACACTCTTTTCGTGGAATCTGCAAAGTGATATTTGGGAGCCTATTGGGGCCCATGGTGATAAAGGAAATATCCTCACATAATAACTAAAGAGAAGCTTTCTGAGAAACTGCATTGCCAGGTGTGAATGCAACTCACAGAGTTACACGTTTCTCTTCAGTGATCAGTTTGTTAGCACAGTTTTCTGGAAATCTGCAATTAGATACTTCATAGCGCAATGAACATTACAGTGACAAAGGAAATATCCACAGATGAAAACTAGAAAGAAGCTTTCTTAGAAACTTCTTGGTGATGTGTGAATTCATCTCACAGAGTTACACTTATGTTTCGTGGAGCAGTCCATTAACACTGTCTTTGAGGAATCTGAGAAGGGCTTCTTTGGATCACATTGAGGCCTACGCTGATAAAGGAAATTTCATCCGTTCAAAACGTGAAAGAAGCTTTCTGAGAAACTTCTTTCTGATCTGTGAGTTCATCTCACAGAGTTACAACCTCTGCCTCAAGAAGCAGTTTGCTAACACTCTTTTCGTGGAATCTGCAAAGTGATATTTGGGAGCCTATTGGGGCCCATGGTGATAAAGGAAATATCCTCACATAATAACTAAAGAGAAGCTTTCTGAGAAACTGCATTGCCAGGTGTGAATGCAACTCACAGAGTTACACGTTTCTCTTCAGTGATCAGTTTGTTAGCACAGTTTTCTGGAAATCTGCAATTAGATACTTCATAGCGCAATGAACATTACAGTGACAAAGGAAATATCCACAGATGAAAACTAGAAAGAAGCTTTCTTAGAAACTTCTTGGTGATGTGTGAATTCATCTCACAGAGTTACACTTATGTTTCGTGGAGCAGTCCATTAACACTGTCTTTGAGGAATCTGAGAAGGGCTTCTTTGGATCACATTGAGGCCTACGCTGATAAAGGAAATTTCATCCGTTCAAAACGTGAAAGAAGCTTTCTGAGAAACTTCTTTCTGATCTGTGAGTTCATCTCACAGAGTTACAACCTCTGCCTCAAGAAGCAGTTTGCTAACACTCTTTTCGTGGAATCTGCAAAGTGATATTTGGGAGCCTATTGGGGCCCATGGTGATAAAGGAAATATCCTCACATAATAACTAAAGAGAAGCTTTCTGAGAAACTGCATTGCCAGGTGTGAATGCAACTCACAGAGTTACACGTTTCTCTTCAGTGATCAGTTTGTTAGCACAGTTTTCTGGAAATCTGCAATTAGATACTTCATAGCGCAATGAACATTACAGTGACAAAGGAAATATCCACAGATGAAAACTAGAAAGAAGCTTTCTTAGAAACTTCTTGGTGATGTGTGAATTCATCTCACAGAGTTACACTTATGTTTCGTGGAGCAGTCCATTAACACTGTCTTTGAGGAATCTGAGAAGGGCTTCTTTGGATCACATTGAGGCCTACGCTGATAAAGGAAATTTCATCCGTTCAAAACGTGAAAGAAGCTTTCTGAGAAACTTCTTTCTGATCTGTGAGTTCATCTCACAGAGTTACAACCTCTGCCTCAAGAAGCAGTTTGCTAACACTCTTTTCGTGGAATCTGCAAAGTGATATTTGGGAGCCTATTGGGGCCCATGGTGATAAAGGAAATATCCTCACATAATAACTAAAGAGAAGCTTTCTGAGAAACTGCATTGCCAGGTGTGAATGCAACTCACAGAGTTACACGTTTCTCTTCAGTGATCAGTTTGTTAGCACAGTTTTCTGGAAATCTGCAATTAGATACTTCATAGCGCAATGAACATTACAGTGACAAAGGAAATATCCACAGATGAAAACTAGAAAGAAGCTTTCTTAGAAACTTCTTGGTGATGTGTGAATTCATCTCACAGAGTTACACTTATGTTTCGTGGAGCAGTCCATTAACACTGTCTTTGAGGAATCTGAGAAGGGCTTCTTTGGATCACATTGAGGCCTACGCTGATAAAGGAAATTTCATCCGTTCAAAACGTGAAAGAAGCTTTCTGAGAAACTTCTTTCTGATCTGTGAGTTCATCTCACAGAGTTACAACCTCTGCCTCAAGAAGCAGTTTGCTAACACTCTTTTCGTGGAATCTGCAAAGTGATATTTGGGAGCCTATTGGGGCCCATGGTGATAAAGGAAATATCCTCACATAATAACTAAAGAGAAGCTTTCTGAGAAACTGCATTGCCAGGTGTGAATGCAACTCACAGAGTTACACGTTTCTCTTCAGTGATCAGTTTGTTAGCACAGTTTTCTGGAAATCTGCAATTAGATACTTCATAGCGCAATGAACATTACAGTGACAAAGGAAATATCCACAGATGAAAACTAGAAAGAAGCTTTCTTAGAAACTTCTTGGTGATGTGTGAATTCATCTCACAGAGTTACACTTATGTTTCGTGGAGCAGTCCATTAACACTGTCTTTGAGGAATCTGAGAAGGGCTTCTTTGGATCACATTGAGGCCTACGCTGATAAAGGAAATTTCATCCGTTCAAAACGTGAAAGAAGCTTTCTGAGAAACTTCTTTCTGATCTGTGAGTTCATCTCACAGAGTTACAACCTCTGCCTCAAGAAGCAGTTTGCTAACACTCTTTTCGTGGAATCTGCAAAGTGATATTTGGGAGCCTATTGGGGCCCATGGTGATAAAGGAAATATCCTCACATAATAACTAAAGAGAAGCTTTCTGAGAAACTGCATTGCCAGGTGTGAATGCAACTCACAGAGTTACACGTTTCTCTTCAGTGATCAGTTTGTTAGCACAGTTTTCTGGAAATCTGCAATTAGATACTTCATAGCGCAATGAACATTACAGTGACAAAGGAAATATCCACAGATGAAAACTAGAAAGAAGCTTTCTTAGAAACTTCTTGGTGATGTGTGAATTCATCTCACAGAGTTACACTTATGTTTCGTGGAGCAGTCCATTAACACTGTCTTTGAGGAATCTGAGAAGGGCTTCTTTGGATCACATTGAGGCCTACGCTGATAAAGGAAATTTCATCCGTTCAAAACGTGAAAGAAGCTTTCTGAGAAACTTCTTTCTGATCTGTGAGTTCATCTCACAGAGTTACAACCTCTGCCTCAAGAAGCAGTTTGCTAACACTCTTTTCGTGGAATCTGCAAAGTGATATTTGGGAGCCTATTGGGGCCCATGGTGATAAAGGAAATATCCTCACATAATAACTAAAGAGAAGCTTTCTGAGAAACTGCATTGCCAGGTGTGAATGCAACTCACAGAGTTACACGTTTCTCTTCAGTGATCAGTTTGTTAGCACAGTTTTCTGGAAATCTGCAATGAGATACTTCATAGCGCAATGAACATTACAGTGACAAAGGAAATATCCACAGATGAAAACTAGAAAGAAGCTTTCTTAGAAACTTCTTGGTGATGTGTGAATTCATCTCACAGAGTTACACTTATGTTTCGTGGAGCAGTCCATTAACACTGTCTTTGAGGAATCTGAGAAGGGCTTCTTTGGATCACATTGAGGCCTACGCTGATAAAGGAAATTTCATCCGTTCAAAACGTGAAAGAAGCTTTCTGAGAAACTTCTTTCTGATCTGTGAGTTCATCTCACAGAGTTACAACCTCTGCCTCAAGAAGCAGTTTGCTAACACTCTTTTCGTGGAATCTGCAAAGTGATATTTGGGAGCCTATTGGGGCCCATGGTGATAAAGGAAATATCCTCACATAATAACTAAAGAGAAGCTTTCTGAGAAACTGCATTGCCAGGTGTGAATGCAACTCACAGAGTTACACGTTTCTCTTCAGTGATCAGTTTGTTAGCACAGTTTTCTGGAAATCTGCAATTAGATACTTCATAGCGCAATGAACATTACAGTGACAAAGGAAATATCCACAGATGAAAACTAGAAAGAAGCTTTCTTAGAAACTTCTTGGTGATGTGTGAATTCATCTCACAGAGTTACACTTATGTTTCGTGGAGCAGTCCATTAACACTGTCTTTGAGGAATCTGAGAAGGGCTTCTTTGGATCACATTGAGGCCTACGCTGATAAAGGAAATTTCATCCGTTCAAAACGTGAAAGAAGCTTTCTGAGAAACTTCTTTCTGATCTGTGAGTTCATCTCACAGAGTTACAACCTCTGCCTCAAGAAGCAGTTTGCTAACACTCTTTTCGTGGAATCTGCAAAGTGATATTTGGGAGCCTATTGGGGCCCATGGTGATAAAGGAAATATCCTCACATAATAACTAAAGAGAAGCTTTCTGAGAAACTGCATTGCCAGGTGTGAATGCAACTCACAGAGTTACACGTTTCTCTTCAGTGATCAGTTTGTTAGCACAGTTTTCTGGAAATCTGCAATTAGATACTTCATAGCGCAATGAACATTACAGTGACAAAGGAAATATCCACAGATGAAAACTAGAAAGAAGCTTTCTTAGAAACTTCTTGGTGATGTGTGAATTCATCTCACAGAGTTACACTTATGTTTCGTGGAGCAGTCCATTAACACTGTCTTTGAGGAATCTGAGAAGGGCTTCTTTGGATCACATTGAGGCCTACGCTGATAAAGGAAATTTCATCCGTTCAAAACGTGAAAGAAGCTTTCTGAGAAACTTCTTTCTGATCTGTGAGTTCATCTCACAGAGTTACAACCTCTGCCTCAAGAAGCAGTTTGCTAACACTCTTTTCGTGGAATCTGCAAAGTGATATTTGGGAGCCTATTGGGGCCCATGGTGATAAAGGAAATATCCTCACATAATAACTAAAGAGAAGCTTTCTGAGAAACTGCATTGCCAGGTGTGAATGCAACTCACAGAGTTACACGTTTCTCTTCAGTGATCAGTTTGTTAGCACAGTTTTCTGGAAATCTGCAATGAGATACTTCATAGCGCAATGAACATTACAGTGACAAAGGAAATATCCACAGATGAAAACTAGAAAGAAGCTTTCTTAGAAACTTCTTGGTGATGTGTGAATTCATCTCACAGAGTTACACTTATGTTTCGTGGAGCAGTCCATTAACACTGTCTTTGAGGAATCTGAGAAGGGCTTCTTTGGATCACATTGAGGCCTACGCTGATAAAGGAAATTTCATCCGTTCAAAACGTGAAAGAAGCTTTCTGAGAAACTTCTTTCTGATCTGTGAGTTCATCTCACAGAGTTACAACCTCTGCCTCAAGAAGCAGTTTGCTAACACTCTTTTCGTGGAATCTGCAAAGTGATATTTGGGAGCCTATTGGGGCCCATGGTGATAAAGGAAATATCCTCACATAATAACTAAAGAGAAGCTTTCTGAGAAACTGCATTGCCAGGTGTGAATGCAACTCACAGAGTTACACGTTTCTCTTCAGTGATCAGTTTGTTAGCACAGTTTTCTGGAAATCTGCAATTAGATACTTCATAGCGCAATGAACATTACAGTGACAAAGGAAATATCCACAGATGAAAACTAGAAAGAAGCTTTCTTAGAAACTTCTTGGTGGTGTGTGAATTCATCTCACAGAGTTACACTTATGTTTCGTGGAGCAGTCCATTAACACTGTCTTTGAGGAATCTGAGAAGGGCTTCTTTGGATCACATTGAGGCCTACGCTGATAAAGGAAATTTCATCCGTTCAAAACGTGAAAGAAGCTTTCTGAGAAACTTCTTTCTGATCTGTGAGTTCATCTCACAGAGTTACAACCTCTGCCTCAAGAAGCAGTTTGCTAACACTCTTTTCGTGGAATCTGCAAAGTGATATTTGGGAGCCTATTGGGGCCCATGGTGATAAAGGAAATATCCTCACATAATAACTAAAGAGAAGCTTTCTGAGAAACTGCATTGCCAGGTGTGAATGCAACTCACAGAGTTACACGTTTCTCTTCAGTGATCAGTTTGTTAGCACAGTTTTCTGGAAATCTGCAATGAGATACTTCATAGCGCAATGAACATTACAGTGACAAAGGAAATATCCACAGATGAAAACTAGAAAGAAGCTTTCTTAGAAACTTCTTGGTGATGTGTGAATTCATCTCACAGAGTTACACTTATGTTTCGTGGAGCAGTCCATTAACACTGTCTTTGAGGAATCTGAGAAGGGCTTCTTTGGATCACATTGAGGCCGACGCTGATAAAGGAAATTTCATCCATTCAATACGTGAAAGAAGCTTTCTGAGAAACTTCTTTCTGATCTGTGAGTTCATCTCACAGAGTTACAACCTCTGCCTCAAGAAGCAGTTTGCTAACACTCTTTTCGTGGAATCTGCAAAGTGATATTTGGGAGCCTATTGGGGCCCATGGTGATAAAGGAAATATCCTCACATAATAACTAAAGAGAAGCTTTCTGAGAAACTGCATTGCCAGGTGTGAATGCAACTCACAGAGTACACGTTTCTCTTCAGTGATCAGTTTGTTAGCACAGTTTTCTGGAAATCTGCAATTAGATACTTCATAGCGCAATGAACATTACAGTGACAAAGGAAATATCCACAGATGAAAACTAGAAAGAAGCTTTCTAGAAACTTCTTGTGATGTGTGAATTCATCTCACAGAGTTACACTTATGTTTCGTGGAGCAGTCCATTAACACTGTCTTTGAGGAATCTGAGAAGGGCTTCTTTGGATCACATTGAGGCCGACGCTGATAAAGGAAATTTCATCCGTTCAAAACGTGAAAGAAGCTTTCTGAGAAACTTCTTTCTGATCTGTGAGTTCATCTCACAGAGTTACAACCTCTGCCTCAAGAAGCAGTTTGCTAACACTCTTTTCGTGGAATCTGCAAAGTGATATTTGGGAGCCTATTGGGGCCCATGGTGATAAAGGAAATATCCTCACATAATAACTAAAGAGAAGCTTTCTGAGAAACTGCATTGCCAGGTGTGAATGCAACTCACAGAGTTACACGTTTCTCTTCAGTGATCAGTTTGTTAGCACAGTTTTCTGGAAATCTGCAATAGATACTTCATAGCGCAATGAACATTACAGTGACAAAGGAAATATCCACAGATGAAAACTAGAAAGAAGCTTCTTAGAAACTTCTTGGTGATGTGTGAATTCATCTCACAGAGTTACACTTATGTTTCGTGGAGCAGTCCATTAACACTGTCTTTGAGGAATCTGAGAAGGGCTTCTTTGGATCACATTGAGGCCTACGCTGATAAAGGAAATTTCATCCGTTCAAAACGTGAAAGAAGCTTTCTGAGAAACTTCTTTCTGATCTGTGAGTTCATCTCACAGAGTTACAACCTCTGCCTCAAGAAGCAGTTTGCTAACACTCTTTTCGTGGAATCTGCAAAGTGATATTTGGGAGCCTATTGGGGCCCATGGTGATAAAGGAAATATCCTCACATAATTACTAAAGAGAAGCTTTCTGAGAAACTGCATTGCCAGGTGTGAATGCAACTCACAGAGTTACACGTTTCTCTTCAGTGATCAG
>NW_022142042.1:0-16355 GCF_007565055.1 Rhinopithecus roxellana | reverse complement strand
TGGAAGCTAGGAAGTCCTAAGGTGTGGTGCTGGCATCTGCTTAGCTATCTGGTGAGGGTTTTCTTGTCGCATCATCCCATGGCTGAAAGAGAAAAAGGCAGAAATTGAGCAGGACAGAGAGAAAATGGGGGGAGCCTACTCTGACCATAATGGCATTAATCCATTCATGAAAGCATAACTGTCTTGACCTATTTACCTCTTAAAATGTTCCACCTTTTGATATTATCACAATGGCAATTAAAATCCAACATGAGTTTTGGAAAGGACAAACAATAGCACATGCGAATATCCAGTTTACCTAAAATCATTTGTTGAAGAGACTATCCTTTTCCTATTGTATGTTATTGGTATCCTTGGTGAAGATAAAGTAAACATAAATGTACGGATTTATTTTGGGGCAGTCTATACTATTCTGTTAGTGTATGTCTGTTTTCATGACAGTACCAAACTGTTTCAATTAATATAATGTTGTGGTAGAGTTTCAATTCAAAAATGTGATGAAAAGTATGATGCTTCAGCTTTCTTTATTTTTTTTTTTCCTCAAAATTGATTTGGCTATTTAGGGTCTTTTTTGTTTCCAGAAAAATTTTTCTATTTCTGTAAAAAATGCCACTGAAATGTTGATAAGGGTTATCATTATAGATGATAGATTGCATTAAATCTATAAATCACTTCAGGTAGTACTAACATTTTAATAATATTAACTCTTCCAACTCATGAACTCAGGATATATTTCCATTTATTTGTGCATTACACAATTTATCAGCGTTCTATAGTTTTCAGTGTACAGATCTTTCATCTCCTTAGTTAAATTTATTTCTAAGTATTTTATTTTTGTACTGTTATAAATGACACAGTTTTCTTGATTTACTTTTCAGATGGTTGGTTGTTAGTGTATAAAAATACAAGAGAATATCTGTGTTATTTTGTATCCTCCAAATTTACTGAATTCATTTTTTATTCTAACAGTAAGGTAGCCTTTAGAATTTTCCATATTGAGATAATATCATCTGCAAACAGAGTCAATTTTACTTATTTTCTTATCTGATTGTGATATATATGTTGTAATATTTTTATTAATTCAAGAAGTAAAATTTGCCTTTTATTTATGTGTATATATAACATATGGCATATATCAATATATAAGTTATATATTTCATATATATCCAAATATATAGGCTAATATATATTTATAACCAAATATATATAAAAATATATATAACCATATATAGGTATATAAATATATGTTAACATACATTCATATCTTTATATGTCACTTGATTTATATTTTGTATATATAAATATATGATTTATATATACATATATGTTAAATATATATTTATATACAAATACATGTGTTAAGATATATTTATATATGCAAATATAAAAATCAAGTGATTTATATAAAGATATGAATCAATGCAAAGTGAATCAAAGACTTACATGTAAGACCTGAAGCCATAAATATTTATATATTTATACGTATAAATATACACTTATATATAAATATTTATATATAAATGTCTTTTATTTCATTAACCATTAAGCATTTTATTGAACATAAATATATATATATATACACATATGGAGAGAGAGAGAGAGACAGGGAGACTAATTTCTCCAGCTAGAACTTTCACTACTATATTGAACAGTAGTGGTAAAAGTGGGCATCCTTGCGTGTTCCTGATCTTAGAGGAAAAGCTTTCAGCATTTAACCATTGAGAATGATGTTAGTCATGGACTTGTCATATAACCCAGTAAGTTGTGAGCTTTATTGTGTTGAGGTACTTCCCTTTTCTTCCTAATTTGAGAGTTTTTATTATGAAAGGAGCTGAATTTTGTTAAATGTTTTCCTCCACTTCTATTGCAATTACTATATGATTTTTACCCTTCATTCTTTTAATGTCTTGTATCCCTTCTATTGGTTTGCATATATTAAGCCATGTTTTATTTATTTATTTATTTATTTATTTATTTATTTATTTATTTATTTTTGAGGCGGAGTCTCGCTCTGTCGCCCGGGCTGGAGTGCAGTGGCCGGATCTCAGCTCACTGCAAGCTCCGCCTCCCGGGTTCACGCCATTCTCCTGCCTCAGCCTCCGGAGTAGCTGGGACTACAGGCGCCCGCCACCTCGCCCGGCTAGTTTTTTGTATTTTTTTAGTAGAGACGGGGTTTCACCGTATTAGCCAGGATGGTCTCGATCTTCTGACCTCGTGATCCACCCGTCTCGGCCTCCCAAAGTGCTGGGATTACAGGCTTGAGCCACCGCGCCCGGCCTTAAGCCATGTTTTAATCCATTCGTATTTCTATAAGGAAATACCTAGGGCTGGGTAAGTTAGAGGATTATTTGGCTCACTGTTCTGCGGGCTGTACAAGAAGTACGGTACCAGCATCTGCTTCTGTTGAGAGCCTCAGACTACTTCCACTCATGGTGGAAGGTGAAGGGAAGCAGGCATATATACAGATCGCATGGTGAGAGAGGAAGACAGAGAGGAAGGGGAGGGAGATGCCAGGTTCTTTTTTAACAACTGTGTCTCATGGGAACTAATAAGAATGAGAACTCACTCATCCCTCCCCCTGCCCCATCAAGGAGGGCATTAAAACTCTTCATGAGGGATCCTTCTCCATGACCCACACACTTCTCTCTAGGCCCTACCTTCAGCATTGGGACTCAACTTTCAATATGAGGTTTGGAGGATCAAATATCCAAACTATAGCAAACTGTCATTGCATCCTGGGGGTAATAAAATTGATCATGGCGTATCATCCTTTAAATGTGGTGCCGAATTTTCTTTGCTAGTATTATGTTGAGGATCTTTCCATCAGCAGCAATATTAGCCTGTAATTTCCTTGATTTTAGTGTCCTTGTCTGACTTTGAAATCATAATAATGCTTACCTCATGTGATAGTTAATATTGTGTTAACTTGATTGGATGGAGGGATACAAAGTATTAATCGTGGGTGTGTCTGTGTGGGTGTTGCCAAAAGGTATTAACACTGGAGTCAGTGGGCTGGGGAGGCAGATCTACCCTTAATCTGCTCGGCAAATCTAATCAGCTTCCAGCGAATACAAAGCAGCCAGAAAAAGGAGAGATGGGCCTAACCTCCCAGCCTATGTTTTTCCCCATGCTGGATGCTCCCTGCCCTTGAACATCTATAATATATATAAAGGATAGTTTATTAAGTATTACATACATTAAATATTTTATACATAGGTATGTGTTAGTTCTGTCCTCCTAAGATAACCCTGAGTAATACACCTCATAAAGGAATTTGGAAGCGTTCTCTTCAGTATTGGGGGAAGTGTTTTAGAACTGGTGTTAATTCTTTAAATGTTTAGTAGAATTCGCCAATAAATTCATCAGGTTCTGGGCTTTTCTTGATGGTAGCTTTTTAATTTCAGATTCAATCTTCTTACCCATTACTGGCTGTTCAAATTTTCCTTTCTTCATGATTTACTCTTCTTAGGTTTATGTTTCTAGTAATTTATTTATTTCCTCTAATTTATCCAACTTGCTGCCACATTAATGGTTTATAGTAATCTCTTATGTTCCTTTATGTTGCTGTAGTATCACTTGTAATGTCTTCTCTTTCATTAACCATTAAACATTTTATTGAACATAAACATATATTCTGAGACAGAGTCTCCCTCTGTCACCCAGGTTGGAGTGCAGTGGTGCACTCTCAGTTCACTGCAATGTCTGCGTCCTGAGTCCAATCAATTTTGTGCCTCAGCCTCCCAAGTGGCTGGGATTACAGGCATGCACCACCATGCCTGGATAATTTTTGTATTTTTAGTAGAGACAGGGTTTCACCATGTTGGCCAGGCTGGTCTCAAACTCCTGACCTCAAGTGATCCACCCACCTCGACCTCCCAAAGTGCTGAGATTACAGGCATGAGCCACTGCAGCTGGCCAATATTTTTATTTATTTGAATTTCTTTCATTTGCAGTGTAAATAAAGGTTTTTCGGTTTTGTTCATCTTTTCAAAAAACCAATTGTTAGCTTTTTAACTGTTTTAATTTTTTAAGTCTCTTTTTTGTTTATTTCTGCTTTATCTTTATTATTTCTTTCTACCTACTAACTTTGGCCTTTGCTCTTCTTTTTCTAGTTCCTTGAGGTATACAGTTGGGTTATTTATTTGAGAGTATTTTTCTTGATACAGGCATTTATTGTTACAAACTTCCCTCTTAGAACTGTTTTTGCTACATCCCATAAGTTTCAGTATATGCTGTGTTTCCATATCCATTTGTGTTAATAAACCTTTTGTTTTCCTTTTTCATTTATTCTTTGTCCCATTAGTTGTTCAGTAGTGTATTGTCTGATTTTCATGTATTTGTGAATTTTCTAGTTTCATGCCATTGTTGCCAGAAAAGATATTTGATATAACTTCAATTTTTTAAAATTTATGAAGACTTGTTTTGTGGCATAACATATTATCTATGCTTGAAAATATTTTTATGTGTTCATGAAAAGAGTGTGTATTATGCTACTATTGATGAAAAATTATGTATATCTATTATGTTAATTAGGTCAACTATGGTTCAAGTTCACTGTTTCCCTGCGATTTATTCTGGATGCTCTACTCATTGTGAAGGTGGGTTTAAAATTTCTACTATTATTGCATTGCTTTCTGTTTCCCCCTTTTAGGTCTGTTAGCTTTGTATTATATACATAGGTTCTCCAATATTGGGTGCAAATATATTTATAATTATTTTAGCTTCACAATAAATTGACCCCATTATTATTATATTATGACCTTGTTTGTCTCTTGTGACAGTTTTTGACACAGCATCTATTTGTCTTAGATAACTATAGTCACCCCATTCTCTCTTCTGGTTACCATTTGCATGAAATATCTTGTTTCTACTCTTTACTTAAAACCTGTATATATCCTTAAAGCTAGAATGAATGTCTTGTAGGCAGCATATAATTGGATTTTGCATTTTCATCCATTCAACATTCTATGTCTTTTAATTGGAGAATATTATCCATACACATTACATGAATTGTTAGGAATAACTTACTATTGCCATTTTTGTTAATTGGTTTTTGTTTTATAGTACCTTTGTTCTGTGTTTGTCTCTTATTGTCTTCCTTTGTTATTTGATAATTTTTGTAGTAGTATGCTTTGTTCTTCTGTTTTTTTGTGTATCTATTACAGGAATTTTTTTATATTATGACTCTTACATAAAACTTATTATAGTCATAATAATCTCTTTTAAGCTGATAAGTTTAATTGCATACAGAAACTCTACATTTTAACTTCTCTTCCCTCCACACTTTATGTTATTGATGCCATTATTTACATATTTTTATACCATGTATCCATCAACAAATTATTGTATCTTTAGTGATTTTTAATATGTTTAAGGCTTTTATAATATAATTAAATGTGATTTACAAACCACCATTACAGTATTACAGTATTCTGAATTTGGCTATATTCATACTTTTGCAGTGAGTTTTATACTTTCATATGTTATCAAGTTGTTAATTAGTTTCTTTTCATTTTGACTTGAAGAACTCCTTTTAGCATTTTTGAAAGGCAGGTCTAGCGATGTTGAATACTTTTAGTTTTTGTCTAGGACAGTCTTTATCTCTTCTTCATTTCTTAATGGCAGTTTTCCTGGTACAGTAACCTTGGTTGACAGTTTCTTTTCTTTTTTCTTTTTCTACGAGACAGAGTCCTGCTCTGTTGCCCAGAGCTGGAGTGCAATGGCACGATCCTGGCTCACTGCAAACTCTGACTCCCAGGTTCAAGTAATTCTCCTGCCTCAGCTTCCTGACTAGCTGGGATTACAGGTGCATTCCACTACACCCAGCTAATCTTTGTATTTTTAGTAGGGACAGGGTTTCACCATGTTGGCTAGGCTGGTTTTGAACTCCTGACCTCCTGATCTGCCAGCCTCAGCCTCCCAAAGTGCTCTGATTACAGGTGTAAGCCACTGCACCCAGCTGACAGTTTCTTTCTTTCAATATTTTAATTTTATAATCCTACTCTCTCCTGGCCTACCAGGTTTCTGCTGAGGAATCTACTGATAGTCTTATGGGATTTCCCTTGCAGGTGATGAGTCATTTTTTCTTGCTGCTTTTAAATCATCTATATCTTTGGCAGAGAAAGTCATTCACCAAGCAGCCTGTCCAGAGATTTTCAGCTGTCTGACTGGCAGGATCTGCAAGTGGGCTTACTGCTGAAGTTTTCTGTTGGGGGGCCTGATGCCTGGGCCATTGAGCAGGCAGGCCTGGTGCTGGGGTGGTCCTGAAACTTGTGTCTTCAGGGATTGGCCTGTGACCTGGTGCCTAGGCTTGCCTCATGCAGCTACAAACCTAGAACTCAGGTCTTCAGGGGATGGCCTGAAGCCTGGGGTTAAAAGAGTTGGGTTTTTACTGGGTGACCAGGAACCTGAATCATGGGAACTTGCCTGGTGCTGAAGTGGACATGGAGCCTGAAGATATGGGGTAGGCCTAGAGCCTGAGTATACAGGGGTAAGGCTTACAGCCTGGGTCTGCAAAAACCAGCCTGGCACCAGGGTACACTGGGGTAGGCCTGGTCCTAGAGTCTGTGGCAAAGCTGGGTGCTCATTTTATTCTCTTTTTCTCACACATAGGGTATCTGTCTTCTCACTGTGCTGCATGGGCTTGGGGAAAAGATGACATGGGTAATGTGAATCTGCCCTTCCTACCATCTTCAATGAGTCTTTTCTTATTTTGTGATCCCCATATGTGTCGCCATATGTCATCTGGATTCCTTGGCACTTATGAAGTTATTCTCATGCATCCATGTTTATTCAACTTGATGTTTCTGTGAGGGGTTGAGTTCTGGGAAAATTTTATTTTGCCATTTTGTTGGTGTCACTCTGTGCGTTTCTTTTGTTTTCATGTTTGTATTTTTTAAGAAATTAGGTCTTACTCTGTCACCCAGGCTGCAGTAAAATGTCACAATCATAGCTTGCCACAGCCTCAAACTCCTAGGTACAAGTGATCCTCCCACTCAGCCTCCTGAGTAGCTGGGACCACAAACATGTGCCATCACACCTGGATAATATTTTTTAAAGTTTTTATAGAGATAGGGTCTCACTGTGTTGTCCAAGCAGATCTCAAACTCCTGGCTTCAAGCAATCATCCTGCCTTGGCCTCCCAAAGTGCTGGGATTATAGACCTGAGCCACTGCCCCGGCCTGTTTTATTTTGTTTTGTTTAATGGACACCTACACCATTTGCCTTTGGATATAGAAAATTGTTCCTGAATTTTAAAATGAAACCTAAATTTTAAGAACAATTTCAAAGATATGGCACTTTTTTGCCCTGTTGTTTACTCACTTTATATTACTTAAAGACTCAAATGTGTCTCCTTTATTTTCCTACAATTAACAAGAGAATAGAGTGTGGAGTGTCATCGTAAGAATGGCCATACAACTAAAAGGATGCACCTTTTTAAAATAACGTCATCAAATATCTCAGTGAAATGAGACCCACAAGCAATGATAAATATTTTCACAAAATTCTCGCTCCAAGAAATTAACTTGTTTAACACTGAAACACATGCAGATATTGACTTTATGTGGCAAGGATGCAGATAAAAAGAGACTTGCCAGATTTCCTGACAGATCCTAAATGTCAGATATCTCATTATTTCCCAAGTAATGCTATTACATGGTATTATATGATAACTTTTATTTAGCCACTGTTATTAACCCATCACCTATTAATTAAAATTTTCACGTATAGTTTTCTATAAAATTAGTGTAATCAACTTTACTAACACAAGAGATGGCTTCTCCATCTCTTTCAGTAATTCAAGAACCCCAGTCTGAGGGACTCCTGTGAGTGCACCACAAACTCTTCAGTTAAATAGAGACACTGATTCTCACTGCCACATGAAATTCCTCCTAAAGACTCATCCTTAGAAGTAACTCAGATGTCTTACATTTATACTGTGGTTTATCATTCTTTCACCTCTTCCTCAATAAATTTAATTTTTTTTTTCCAAAGGGTTCACTCTATACTAAAATGGCTAAACCCAGAGAGCATTTTCATTATCTGTCACTTGCCATGAATCAAAAAACCTACCATGATCATCATACCATTCCTCCCCACACACACACATTCCTGGGCTTTTATGCCCTTTTCTGGATCTCTGGGACTTATTTTATTTCAAGGGACTCATTATTTTCTGCTCTGATCCATCCCAATAGATCTCCCATAAAAATGAGGGTATGGTTTCCACCTGCACAAATGTGTATATTCCTCCTTGTAACTATACCAAGGAGTGACAAAGCTTGTACTAAGTAACTGAAACACACACATACTGACACACATGCACGTTTGCCATCATACACACAAACCTAGGTCACTGTGCTCTTATTCTGGGAAATTTGGTGCTTTTCAACTTACTTTTACGTAATTAAGAGAGACCATTCACAAGTATTTAGAAGCATGTATATCAGGATTCTGGAATGGACCAACACTAAACAAGTAGGCCCATTCCAGAATCCTGATATACATGCTTCTATATACTCATGACAAATATATATAGATGTATGTGTGTGTGTGTGTCCTCATCACTATTTGTAATGAGGTATATAGTGTGGTTAATTATTTTTTCTCACAATAGAAGACCCTCGTCTTGCTTTTCAAAATTTGTAAAATACAACATATTACAGTGATGAAAACATAATTAATTATTTCTCCTTTCTATTTTAGTGTCTTTCCTAAATCAGTTGGGCAATTTTATTTTAGATCATACACTTGATGGTAGAAAAAAGGAACGGCCTTGACAAATCTTCATTGATGAAAATTCTAACATGCTGATACCTATGTAGAAAACCTATTTAGAATTACAATTCTAAGGATACCCACTCTAGGATATTTTCCACATATTTAGGTCAATTTAAGACCTATAAAAATACCTTTTTCCCTTCAGAGAGTTACTTTAATACCTTGTCTAATTAGCAACAAGAAAGCTCAAAGTTTCTTACTACAACAGCGTAGTTTACCAACTTGAATTTTAAAAGGTATAACTCCACATTTACATGTGTTTTCATACTAGAGTTATTAAAAGGGAGAGATAATTAAGAGGCAGAAAGAAATTATTTTTCTAAATGACCTTTTTTCTACCAATATCTACCAGAATGTTTTTCTATTTATATTTTTGATTAGCAATGAGGTTGACATCCAATTAATACTAACACCATTCTGTATTGCAGGTAACAAAGCACAGAAAAAAAAAAAAAAAAAAAAAAAAAAAAAAAAAAGTGATATTACTTAAACACTATAAAATATATTTAAATTTTGTATTAAAAAGTCATTCTGTATCTATTAGGGTAGTTTTCACTGAAATTATCTTTCTCTCAAATATATAATTTACTCTTTAAAATTATTATTTTTCTAATGGGTGCTATTTAAGGGAAATAGCTTCTTAAACCAATGAATTTTTTTTCCAAATCCTGGACAGTCTGTCAACAAAACACAATAATGGTTTAAACCATAATTTTGTTGTTATTATCCCTTTTCAATTGGAATCCAAGCCTACCTTCAATATTATTAATCATTGGTGAGAGTGCAAACTGGGATAACCTATCTGGGATGCAATTAATAAGATATTCTGAAAAAAATAAAATATATACATATTTTTAAATCATATAATTGTACTCTCACAACTGTATTTAATATAATATTTTTAAATTATATGTGATATACATAAAATATATGTATCAAGTCAGTCTTTATAATAGTGAAGCAAGCAATGGGGACAATCTGAATTTCAAATAAGATGTAAACACCTAAATAAATTGAGGCATATCAGTATGATGGATGATAATGCAGCCTGTGAAAATAATATGATAAATCAAACTTGATTGATATAGCAAGATATTTTTGCTAAATGAAAAAGTATGTCTTAAAAGAGACATGATGACATTTTTGGTGATAATGGCATATTTATTTAAAGTATGTATAAATAAAATATCTTTTATACAGTATGTGTTTTGAAAATGTATTCTTCATTTTTAATGAAATATATTGGGAAATACGTGAAATATATTTTATAAAGTGAATGTACACACAATAAAAAACTGTATATTCATACAAATAGCAAAAAGTATAGAACCTTTATTTCTGTGTGGTAAAATTAGCTTATGGTTTTTCTAAAATTTTTAACAAATAATGCTATCTTGCAGCAGTAAAAAAATGCTATAATTTAAAATATATACATATATATAGAAAATCTACTGGAGAGAATCTGCATCTGCAGTCTTTAATAATATACGAGAAAGCATCTCTGAAGATCCTGACACACTCCTAATCATCAGACTCATATCTAGGCAGTTGTGATTGCCATGGTGATTTCAAAGCACTTGTTCTGATTCAGAAATGTGAAAATATGAAAACTACTGGCTGAACTAAACATGGCTTGAAATATCAAATGTAATGCTTCTGCCTGTGCTTCTGTCCAGGTAGATTTTTGTAGTGCCAACGAATTCAAAGCAATGAACACATTTTTGTCTTCTGAAAGAATAACATTCGTAGATTTAAAAGTAAAATGAGGTGGCTTTCTAGTGCTTTTCAAACTTTTTCCCTCTAACAGCAGAACACTGTATCCCAAATAATTCTTATATGGAATATAAAACATACAAGAAATATCTAAATGTATACAATGAATCAGAACAGAATTGCTTTAAGGGTCAAAGGATGTAGGATACTAGCTGTGAGCTTTCCCCTCAGTCCTCTTTCCTCTCTTCCTGGCAGTTGTCCATCAGGCATCTCCCTAGAATCTACACACTCTGAAGAATTATGTTTGACATTGTTGATTTATAACCTGGTTAAGCAAAAAATATGGAACTACATTTACATTTCTGCAGCAATACATAAACAAATATTATACAGAATCATCCCTTAATGGTAGCAAATTCACTATATAAATGTAAATAATATATTATTATATATGATAGTAAGGAAAATATTGAATACACTCATGCTCAAATATTAGTGTGCAAAATAATTATTTGTATTTCTTATTGAAAATGAAGATTGCTGGAGCCAGCCCTCAAAGATTTCAATTTCAAAGGATTCTAATAAAATTGAGCCATAAATTGAGGAATATTCACAGAAAGTTTTGCAAAACACAGCTACCTCTGCCTCACGTGCAGACCCTTTTAAGTGTCTAAATCACTAGACTAAAATGGTAAATTTCTCACCTGTTCCAAGAGAAGCTTTTTATAACATGGCTCTCTTCAGTTGGTTACTGAAGAAGTATAGGTGAAACTAGGGGCAACCCAAGGAAAGGAGAAGAGAATACATGCTTCAAATACTAATCAGTGAAATAAAAACAATTAATGTATAATTTTTGTATACAATGTTATGAATCAAGTAGATGAACATTCAGTAAAAAAAAGAAATAGTACTTTTGAGATAGGGCATAGAAGAACTCAATGGTAGTGTGGAATATATTGTCATTAAAATAAGTCAGAATACAAAGCACAAACCCATCTAATTTAAAATCCAACCTGAACTAGCATGGATAAATTTCTATTAAATATCACTGGACAGAGAATGGTGCCCTGTTGTGGTACTTAAGCTTAAGAGTAAACAATTTCGGACTTTGATATAACAGATTTAACTCTACCATGTTTAAGAGATTTTTGTGATAATAAAAATATTGATTAAACTGGGTAATCAAAATTCATATAAAATTGAAGAAACACTTATAGAAGCAATGTATTTATGACAAACCCATAGCGAATATCATACTGAATGGGCAAAAGCTGGAAGCATTCCCTTTGTAAACCGGCAGAAGGAATGCCCTTCCTCACCACTCCTATTAAACACAGTATTGGAAGTTCTGGCCAGGGTAATCAGGCAAGAGAAAGAAATAAAGGGTATTCGAAGATGGCCGAATAGGAACAGCTCCAGTCTCCAACTCCCAGCGCGAGCGACACAGAAGACCGGTGATTTCTGCATTTTCAACTGAGGTACTGGGGTCATCTCACTAGGGAGTGCCGGACAATCGGTGCTGGTCAGCTGCTGCAGCCTGACCAGCGAGAGCTGAAGCAGGGCGAGGCAACCCCTCACCTGGAAGCGCAAAGGGGAAGGGGATCCGTTTTCCTAGCCAGGGGAACTGAGACACACAACACCTGGAAAATCGGGTAACTCCCACCCCAATACTGCGCTGTAAGCATACAGGCACACCAGGAGAACATATCCCACACCTGACCGGGAGGGTCCCACGCCCACGAAGCCTCCCTCACTGCTAACACAGCAGTCTGCGCGATCTATCCGCAAGGCAGCAGCGAGGCTGGGGGAGGGGCGCCCGCCATTGCTGAGGCTTAAGTAGGTAAAGAAAGCCGCTGGGAAGCTCGAACTGGGTAGAGCTCACAGCAGCTCAAGGAAGCCTGCCTGTCTCTGTAGTCTCCACCTCTGGGGACAGCGCACAGCTGAAGACCAACAGGGGAAGTAGCGGGAGCCGGTGCAGACGCGAACGACTCTGTCTGACAGCTTTGGGGAGAGCCGTGGATCTCCCAACGCGGAGGTTGAGATCTGAGAACGGACAGACTGCCTGCTCAGGTGTGTCCCTGACCCCTGAGTAGCCTAGCTGGGAGAAATCCCCCACTAGGGGCAGTCTGACACCCCACACCTCACAGGGTGGAGTACACCCCTGAGAGGAAACTTCCAAAGGAAGAATCAGACAGGTACACTCGCTGTTCAGCAATATTCTATCTTCGGCAACCTCTGCTGCTGATACCCAGGCAAACAGGGTCTGGAGTGGACCTCAAGCAATCTCCAACAGACCAACAGACAGTCCTTCTGACTGTCAGAAGGAAAACTATCAAACAGGAAGGACACCTATACCAAAACCCCATCAGTACGTCACCACCATCAAAGACCAGAGACAGATAAAACCACAAAGATGGGGAAGAAGCAGGGCAGAAAAGCTGGAAATTCAAAAAATAAGAGCACATCTCCCCCTGCAAAGGAGCGCAGCCCATCGCCAGCAACGGATCAAAGCTGGTCAGAGAATGACTTGGACGAGAGGAGAGAAGAAGGCTTCAGTCCATCAAACTTATCAGAGCTAAAGGAGGAATTATGTACCCAGCGCAAAGAAACTAAAAATCTTGAAAAAAGAGTGGAAGAACTGACAGCTAGACTAATTAATGCAGAGAAGATCATAAACGAAATGACAGAGATGAAAACCATGACACGAGAAATACGTGACAAATGCACAAGCTTCAGTAACCGACTCGATCAACTGGAAGAAAGAGTATCAGCGATTGAAGATCAAATGAATGAAATGAAGCGAGAAGAGAAACCAAGAGAAAAAAGAAGAAAAAGAAATGAGCAAAGCCTGCAAGAAGTATGGGATTACGTAAAAAGACCAAATCTACGTCTGATTGGGGTGCCTGAAAGTGAGGGGGAAAATGGAACCAAGTTGGAAAACACTCTTCAGGATATCATCCAGGAGAACTTCCCCAACCTAGTAGGGCAGGCCAACATTCAAATTCAGGAAATACAGAGAACGCCACAAAGATACTCCTCCAGAAGAGCAACTCCAAGACACATAATTGCCAGATTCACCAAAGTTGAAATGAAGGAAAAAATCTAAGGGCAGCCAGAGAGAAAGGTCGGGTTACCCACAAAGGGAAGCCCATCAGACTAACAGCAGATCTCTCAGCAGAAACTCTCCAAGCCAGAAGAGAGTGGGGGCCAATATTCAATGTTCTTAAAGAAAAGAATTTTAAACCCAGAATTTCATATCCAGCCAAACTAAGTTTCATAAGTGAAGGAGAAATAAAATCCTTTACAGATAAGCAAATGCTTAGAGATTTTGTCACCACCAGGCCTGCCTTACAAGAGACCCTGAAGGAAGCCCTAAACATGGAAAGGAACAACCGGTACCAGCCATCGCAAAAACATGCCAAAATGTAAAGACCATGAGGCTAGGAAGAAACTGCAACTAACGAGCAAAATAACCAGTTAATATCATAATGGCAGGATCAAGTTCACACATAACAATATTAACCTTAAATGTTAATGGACTAAATGCTCCAATTAAAAGACACAGACTGGCAAACTGGATAAAGAGTCAAGACCCATCAGTCTGCTGTATTCAGGAGACCCATCTCACATGCAGAGACATACATAGGCTCAAAATAAAGGGATGAGGAAGATCTACCAAGCAAATGGAGAACAAAAAAAAGCAGGGGTTGCAATCCTGTCTCTGATAAAACAGACTTTAAACCACAAAGATCAAAAGAGACAAAGAAGGCCATTACATAATGGTAAAGGGATCAATTCAACAGGAAGAGCTAACTCTCCTAAATATATATGCACCCAATACAGGAGCACCCAGATTCATAAAGTCCTTAGAGACTTACAAAGAGACTTAGACTCCCATACAATAATAATGGGAGACTTCAACACTCCGCTGTCAACATTAGACAGATCAACGAGACAGAAAGTTAACAAGGATATCCAGGAATTGAACTCATCTCTGCACCAAGCGGACCTAATAGACATCTATAGAACTCTCCACCCCAAATCAACAGAATATACATTCTTCTCAGCACCACATCGCACTTATTCCAAAATTGACCACATAATTGGAAGTAAAGCACTCCTCAGCAAATGTAAAAGAACAGAAATTATAACAAACTGTCTCTCAGACCACAGTGCAATCAAACTAGAACTCAGGACTAAGAAACTCAATCAAAACCGCTCAACTACATGGAAACTGAACAACCTGCTCCTGAATGACTACTGGGTACATAACGAAATGAAAGCGGAAATAAAGATGTTCTTTGAAACCAATGAGAACAAAGATACAACATACCAGAATCTCTGGGACACATTGAAAGCAGTGTGTAGAGGGAAATTTATAGCACTAAATGCCCACAAGAGAAAGCAGGAAAGATCTAAAATTGACACTCTAACATCACAATTAAAAGAACTAGAGAGGCAAGAGCAAACACATTCAAAAGCTAGCAGAAGGCAAGAAATAACTAAGATCAGAGCCGAACTGAAGGAGATAGAGACACAAAAAACCCTCCAAAAAATCAATGAATCCAGGAGTTGGTTTTTTGAAAAGATCAACAAAATTGACAGACCGCTAGCAAGGCTAATAAAGAAGAAAAGAGAGAGAATCAAATAGATGCAATAAAAAATGATAAAGGGGATATCACCACTGACCCCACAGAAATACAAACTACCATCAGAGAATACTATAAACGCCTCTACGCAAATCAACTAGAAAATCTAGAAGAAATGGATAATTTCCTGGACACTTACACTCTCCCAAGGCTAAACCAGGAAGAAGTTGAATCCCTGAATAGACCAATAGCAGGCTCTGAAATTGAGGCAACAATTAATAGCCTACCCACCAAAAAAAGTCCAGGACCAGATGGATTCACAGCTGAATTCTACCAGAGGTACAAGGAGGAGCTGGTACCATTCCTTCTGAAACTATTCCAATCAATAGAAAAAGAGGGAATCCTCCCTAACTCATTTTATGAGGCCAACATCATCCTGATACCAAAGCCTGGCAGAGACACAACAAAAAAGAGAATTTTAGACCAATATCCCTGATGAACATTGATGCAAAAATTCTCAATAAAATACTGGCAAACCGGATTCAGCAGCACATCAAAAAGCTTATCCACCATGATCAAGTGGGCTTCATCCCTGGGATGCAAGGCTGGTTCAACATTCGCAAATCAATAAACATAATCCAGCATATAAACAGAACCAAAGACAAGAACCACATGATTATCTCAATAGATGCAGAAAAGGCTTTTGACAAAATTCAACAGCCCTTCATGCTAAAAACGCTCAATAAATTCGGTATTGATGGAACGTACCTCAAAATAATAAGAGCTATTTATGACAAACCCACAGCTAATATCATACTGAATGGGCAAAAACTGGAAAAATTCCCTTTGAAAACTGGCACAAGACAGGGATGCCCTCTCTCACCACTCCTATTCAACATAGTGTTGGAAGTTCTGGCTAGGGCAATCAGGCAAGAGAAAGAAATCAAGGGTATCCAGTTAGGAAAAGAAGAAGTCAAATTGTCCCTGTTTGCAGATGACATGATTGTATATTTAGAAAACCCCATCGTCTCAGCCCAAAATCTCCTTAAGCTGATAAGCAACTTCAGCAAAGTCTCAGGATACAAAATTAATGTGCAAAAATCACAAGCATTCTTATACACCAGTAACAGACAAGCAGAGAGCCAAATCAGGAATGAACTTCCATTCACAATTGCTTCAAAGAGAATAAAATACCTAGGAATCCAGCTTACAAGGGATGTAAAGGACCTCTTCAAGGAGAACTACAAACCACTGCTCAGTGAAATCAAAGAG
>NW_022142041.1:0-15784 GCF_007565055.1 Rhinopithecus roxellana | reverse complement strand
TGAAGCTTTGAAAAGTTGACACCAAACATCACAACTGAGGCAATCATTGCCCCTCACTCAGACTCATAATCTGCTGGTTTCAAATGACTTTTATTTTAGGGGAATATATACTTTCCTTGCAATTGCTAGTCTTATAAAACTCCACAGTGATTTTTCCTGAGTTATTGTGTTATCGTCAGTTCTAATTTTGATGTGTGAGCAAAAAACAGATTGTATCCAGCTCAAGTTACCTTTATAATGTCAAGTGATTGTTCTCTCACAGACTTTAGCCAAAAAATTTTAAAGAAAAGACTTGTAAAAGCCTTCCTCTCCAACCGGCACCCTGTGCAATTATAGTTGATACATTAAGCTCTGACTCTCAAGCTTCTGTGAGCAAAATCTTTGTCGAAGTAGCTAATGTTACATAATCAATTTGGGGGGATTTGAACTACATGAAAAAGAGTCCCTGATTCCATTCTGTGAAGTCTGTTAAACAACTTAACTTTTATCAGTGAACAAATAAGCTTCATGCATCTATTCCTCTACTGGGAACTGAAGATAATGAAACTTAATTATAAGTCAGGAAAATGAAAATCCTTAAGTTCTGACCTTTTCCATAGTCCAAAGCAAATGAAATAGTAAGAACTACATAATTTACACTCATTCTCTGGAATATGAATTTTGGATACCATGGCAATGTGTAAACTTCATATTTGTGACCATACTCTGGATATTAGTAAATTACCATAGAGATACAGAGACAACTAAAGAAGTTAGTGTATCACCTTATCAGGGTTTTAAGATAACCTTAAAATTACATCATGAATGGAAGGACATCCATGATTAGAAGACTTAATAGTTATAAAGATGACCAAGTACTACTCATAAGTGATTGTAAGATTCAGTTGCAATCTTCGACCAAAATTCCAGTAGCTATTTTTGCAGAAATAGGAAAGCTGATCCTAAAATTTCATTATAGAAATGTAGTAGAGACCGTGAATTCGTCAAAACCAATCGTGAAAAAGAAAAAACCAAGTTGGAGTATTCATGCTTCCCAGTTTCAAAAGATACTACAAAAGCTACAATAATCAATAGGTTGTAGGCATAAGAATTAGACATATAGATCAGTGGAATAAAAAATGAGAGTCCAGAAATAAACCCATACATCTGTGATCTTGAGAACAGTGCCAAGATGATTCACTGGGGAAAGGACAAATCTCTTTAACAAATGGTGCAGGTACAACTGGATATCTACATGCAGAAGAATGAAGTTGGACCCCACACATACTAAAATTAACTCAAAGTGGACCAAAGAACTAATTGTAAGAGGTAAGACTATAAACTCTTAGAAGAAAACATAAGGGTAAATCTTCATGACCTTGGATTTGGTCATGGATTCTTAGAAATGACACCAAAAGCACAAGCAACAAAAGAAAAAAAAATAGACAAATTGGACTACATCAAACGTTAAAATTTTGCAGCAAAGGACACTGTCAAGTAAGTGGAAAGGCAACCTGCAGAATGGGAGGAGATATCTGCAAATCTGTTAAGAGTTTTTTTTTTTTTTTTTAAATACAACTGAACAACAGAAAAGATAACCCAATGAAAATATGGGCAAGGGACTTGAATAGACATTTTCTAAAGATATGTAAATGGCCAAGAAACATATGAAAAGATTTCCTGGGTCTTTGGTCATTAAGGAAATGAAAATCAAAGCCACGATGATAGACCATTTCACACCCACTAAGGTGGCCATACTTTAAAAACAAAACAAAAACAGAAAATTATAAGCATTGATGAGGATGTGGAGAAATTAGAACCTTGTACTTTGCTGGTGGGAAAGTAAAATGGTGAAGCCACTGTGGAAAACAGTTAGTAGTTCCTCATAGAATTCCATATAGAATTACCATATGACCCAGCAATTCCACTCCTGGTTATCTAGCCAGTAATTGAAAACAGGTATTCAGATAACTACTTGTATACTCATGTTCATGGCAACACTATTCACAATAGCCAAAAGATGGAAACAACCCAAATGTCTATCAGTGAATGAATGGATGAGCAAGATGCGCATCTATACGGTGGAATATTTTTCAGCCATAAATAGGAATGAAGTACTGATGCACGCTACAGTGTAGATGAACTTTGAAATCATTATGCAGAGTGAAAGAAAGCCAACCCAAAAAGTCACATATTGTTTGATTGCATTTATATGAAATCTCCACAGGAGGTAATTTTATGGAGACATAAAGCATATTAGTGATTGTCAGGAGTTGGAGGAGGAGGAGTAGGAGGAGGAGGAATAGGAGTGACTGCTTAATGAATACAAGGTTCATTTTGGGGTGATGAAAGTATTTTGGAGCTAGGTAGATGTAATGGTTTCACAATATTGTGAATGTGCTAAATGTCACTGAATTGTACATTTAAAATGGTTGATATTACATTATGTGAATTTTCAACTTTTAAAATTACATCATATAGTTTCTGTGATCTCACAGATAACTGTGGCTTTGCTGTCATAGTTACCTTGTGACAGTTGGAACCCATGTGCTTTGTACTTTGGGAAGTTCTTTTCAGCTCTGGACAGGAAAACATGAAGACAGATGATCCCAAATAGGTTTCTCCCTAAACTAACAATTAAGGAATATAGTTTCACTTTTTCATTTTTATTTGTTGAAACTGGTAAAGCTTCTACCTTGAGTGGGTCTGGGTTTTTAAAAAAATTTATCAGACCACATTGGTCTGATATTGTTTCCTTCATTTAATTTGAAAAAGCTTGTTTAAAATAACTTTATTTGTAGATGGAATAATTTTTTGGTTTTATGAAAATTTAAAGGAATTGTAAAAGAATCTAAGACATACTTGAGGAATTGCAGTCAAGTTTTTCTGGTGATTTTGTATGCTATACTGCTAGAGATTTTGTGCTACTTTTTTTTTTTTTTTTTTTTTTTTTTTTTTTGAGACGGAGTGTTGCTCTGTCGCCCAGGCTGGAGTGCTGTGGCCGGATCTCAGCTCACTGCAAGCTCCGCCTCCCGGGTTCACGCCATTCTCCTGCCTCAGCCTCCCGAGTAGCTGGGACTACAGGCGCCCGCCACCTCGCCCGGCTAGTTTTTTGTATTTTTTAGTAGAGACGGGGTTTCACCGTGTTAGCCAGGATGGTCTCGATCTCCTGACCTCGTGATCCGCCCGTCTTGGCCTCCCAAAGTGCTGGGATTACAGGCTTGAGCCACCGCGCCCGGCCAAGATTTTTGTGATACTTTCTAAAATCATTTCAAAATTTTTTTTTTAATTGTCAGTGGTCTTGCTGTCAGGAATAAGAAAATTGTATCCAGATCTGTCAAGCAGAGCCTGTGCAAAAATGGAAAACAGTAATTTTTTATTTTTATCTCATCTGTTTTGTTTTTTGAAGGAGGAGCTTTAGGCCATATTCTGCCAAAGGATCTGAGAGAGCTTCTTACTCAGAAAGCTAGAAGTGTTTTGCCAATTATTATGAAGCTTTTCTTTATGAATGAGACTGTTGCTTCTGGCCCACAGTCAGTGCTGTTTTTGGAGACTTGTTTCTTCAGCAATGTTGTCTTCCACACTCCTACCTGCTTCCTCTTATGATCCAAAATATGCCGTCCAGACTAAAAATCTGTAGATGTGAAGCAAACAAAGCTAACTGGTTTATAGTGGATTGCACCCATGGTTTTTGGCATCATCTGAATCAACCAATCAACTGAACTCTAATGACTTGGTTGAGTAAGGGTGTTGCAATTTTAAAGTTAGAAGGGATCTGGCAAGCATAGGAAAATATCTGTCATGCCGACTATTTTTCTAAAGAAACATTTGTAGGCCGGGCACTGTGGCTCATGCCTGTGATCCCAGCACTTTTGGAGGCTGAGGCGGGCGGATCACAAGGTCAAGAGATTGAGACCATCTGGCCAACATGGTGAAACCCTGTCTCTACTAAAAATACAAAAATTAGCTGGGTATGGTGGTGTGTACCTGTAGTCCCAGCTACTCAGGACGCTGAGGCAGGAGAATTGCTTGAACCTGGGAGGTGGAGGTTGCAGTGAGCTGAGATAGCGCCATTGCATTCCAGCCTGGGGGACAGAGGGAGACTCTGTATCAAAAACAAAAAACAAGAAACAGAACAACTTTTGTGGAGACTGTGGTCTGTCTCACTCTGGTGCCCAGGTTGGTCTTGAACTCCTGGCCTCAAGCAGTCTTCTTTCTCAGCCTCCCAAAGGATAATTTTCAAAAAATAAGCAAAGATGAGGTTTAAGTTAGGGAGAATTAGATTGTTTTTCAGTAAATTATTAATAAGGATAAATTTTCAAGAGCTAATTCAACTAGACATTGAGCTACTTTAGGCATACCAGGACAGAAGTAGAAAAAGTGAAATAGATGGATGACACTGTAGCTTACTGCACAATTATATTTGCCCAGGCACCCCTGGCTATGAACAGCAGCATAATACATAATACTTTATTTTTTTGAGAGGGAGTCTCGCTCTGTTGCCCCGGCTGGAGTGCAGTGGTGTGATCTCGGCTCACTGTAAGCTCCACCTCCCGGGTTCATGCTGTTCTCCTGCCTCAGCCTCCTGAGTAGCTGGGACTACAGGCGCCCGCCATCACACCCGGATAATTTTTTTGTATTTTTAATAGAGACAGGATTTCACCATGTTAGTCAGAATGGTCTCAACCTCCTGACCTCGTGATCTGCCCGCCTCAGCCTCCCAAAGTGCTAGGATTACAGGTGTAAGCCATTGCGCCTGGCCTTTTTTTGGATGGAGTTTCGTTCTGTTGCGCAGCCTGAAGTGCAGTGGTGCGATCTTGGCTCACTGCAACCTCTGTCCTCCCAGGTTTCAAGTAATTCTTCTGCCTCAACCTCCTGAGTAGCTGGGATTACAGGCATGCACCACTATGCCTGGCTAATTTTTGTATTTTTAGTTGAGATGGGGTTTCACCATGTTGGTCAGGCTGGTCTCGAACTCCTGACCTTGTGATCTGCCCGCCTCAGCCTCCCAAAGTGCTGGGATTACAGACGTGAGCCACCGTACCCAGCCTTAACATAATGCTTTTCTTTGGGTAATTTACCTAACAAGTTTCCTCATCTCGGTGATTAGAATATAGAATCAGCTTCATAGGGTCATTGTAAGGATTGGATTAATGTACTTAAAGCTCTTAGAACAATCCCTGATGCAGTGTAAAGCTAGATATGTGTATGTTAAAGACATAAGACGGTGGTGTTAAGAAGAAGCCACTTTGGTGAGGGCCTTTTTTTTTTTTTTTTTTTGAGGGACAAACCTGTGTACATTCATGGATACTCATAGTCATGGTACAATAGAGTGTAGTGTACCAGCGCCTAGACGTCTGTTGGAAGTTCTGAGACCTTCTGGTATACTCGCTTTGGGACCATTTTACTGCTAATAAGCATCTTAATGAAAGAGAATTCTTCAAGTAAGAAATAAAACTCAAAAGTAGTGGTTTTTCAGCTGTTTCCCATGAAGCATCTCTGGTGGTCTGTTGAAAACATAGTTACTGTCTCATTCATTCACTGAAAGTGCCCATGATGAAATATAGGGGTAATGGTCAGAGACAGATGAAAACAGTTCCTTGGCATGGAACTCACAGTCTGAGCCATTTTTGTACCTCTAGAGTCCATACCAGGAAAACCCAAATGGAAGAACATCAGAAAATAGCACATCCTTGAAGTTATAAAGCAACACATCTGTTAATATTTCTGCCAAGCTATCTCAAACTTAGCTGGGAGAGAGAGATGGAAACTCATTGGTGGAAAGAGCGTTAAAATTACAGATTTTGTCCTGATCTGTTATCAGAGACCAATGAGTTTGCTTTATTTCTATGTTCTAATTTCTACTAGGAATTTTAATAGTTTCAAATTGCTAGTTTGTATTTCAGTAACCTCTTTTTACCCTTGTCTCACTGGTTTTTCTGTTTATGTATAGTTCTGGTGCAAATGAATTAGGAAAGGAGACTGATGAGATTGGATATCTCAGCCTCCTGAAATGTTTTCTCGTGAAGTGATGATGTGCTGCTTCTTTTATAGGACTGAAATGCAACTGCAGAAGCAACATGCAACCACCTTTTAAAGATGCTTGTGGGACTGCATAAAGTGAAGAGGGAAAGTGGAGAAAACAATGAAGTAAGGAAAAAGTATGTTTCCCGGGTAAATAACATGCTTCTCAGTTTTCAGAAATTTCTTGCTACATCAATTACCGCAACTTCATAATGCATAAGTCTTTATAATTATATTTAATCTTTGCATTGCTATTAAACATTATTTTCTCCTCCCTTGTTTTTTATTGCTGAACTCTTTCATCAAATCATTCTTTTTTGGATTAATCTAAAAATCTGCATTGAATCTACAACTTAGATGATTTATTCGATCATTTGATAGGAATCTGTTATAGGTTGACCACTGAGATAAGAGTATCCTGTGTTGTGTCTCTGTGATGTGCAGGGTGAGTCAAAGTGTCAGCTTTTAGTCTGAGTGCAGAACTTACACTTGATTGACTTGAAAAACTAGAAAAGTAATTTGAATACCAATTATTCAAGCCATATTCTCAGGTTACAATATATGTGGCACTACACACATCTCTGGGATCTGTGGAATAGGATACCTTAAAAAAAATCTAGTGTATTTAATGATGGGCGTATATTCACAGTATACTATTAAAAAGCAGTTACAAAACATATTAAAATTTAAACCAGGAAAACCTTTTTTTAATACTAAACAATATGGAAAACAAAGCACACTAGCAAACAATCATTGTAAGTAGACATAGCCTTCATTTGATGAAATAGATATGCCCCAGTAAGCTTTTTAAATAAAGCACATCTTTTACATTATTTTCCATTATTAAGAAACTTTCTCCAGTAAGCTGAATAGAAAATTTTAGAAGGAGTGAAAGAAATGGAGGCAGAGTCATTGATGATATGTGATGCTGGAAGTTCTGTACAACTTCCTTAGACAAATCCATGGCAACATCTCTCTCTTCTCCTTCACAAGCCTGGGGACCACCAGCCCGTGGGAATTTTCCCACAAGTGTAACTTCTGGAACTTTCTGTCTTGTGGTGGGCACCTTCCCTATGCTTCAGTAATGGATTGCTGCAGGCGTAATCTTGGGTATTCTTCCTTGATCATTATTTAACTTTGAGCCTTAAAATTGAGTGAAACTGTTTAGTGGCTTTATATATCAATCCTCTAAACTAAAAATGTCATAAGTTTCTTGTGTACACATCTTCTAGTGCTCACTCTCATACTGACTGCTTCATCACACTGGTCTCCTGGCCATGCTTCGATTTGCCCAGAAATATTCCTGCTTTGGAGCAGGAACATTGTTCTTGTTCCCTCTGCCTGGAAACATCTTCTCCCAGATAGCCAATGACTACTGCTCTCCTTCTTCAGGTTTCTGCTCCAAAGATGCCTTCTATGGTACCTCAACTGAAAATGATACTTTACCATACCCTGGAATCACTCTATCCTTCTCTGTTTTGTCTGTAGCATTTATCACCATCCAACCTCTGTAGATATATTTGATTGGCTGTCTCCCTGCCTTCCCTTCACACCCAGTACCTTCCCTGCCTGAACTCCTCTTTCAGGGCAAGATTATCCCCAGAATCTAAACCAGTGCTGGACAATAGATGCTCAGTAAGTATTTGTTGAGTGAATGAATGAAGCATGCTTATGTTAGGAGGATTAAGAAGATTTGGAGATCATGTGATTGGATTCAAAATGATTAATGGAAAATATTGTGGAGGAAGTATCTTAAACTGGATGTTAAAAGTCTAATAAACAGCAGGGCTTAAAAATCATTGTCAAAGATAGCTCTTTGATCTAGAAGGTAATTTAGAGCCACTTTAGGAATATAAATGGCAGATCAGATATTTATACTAAAAAAAAGACATAAAATATTAAACAAATGTATAGGAAAGCTATGGATGGTAATTAATTGGGAGGTTTAGGCCAGGTGTGGTGTCTTACGCCTGTAATCCCAGCACTTTGGGAGGCCGAGGCAGGTGGATCTCTTGAGGTCAGGAGTGCAAGACCAGCCTGACCAGTATGTTGAAACCCTATCTGTACTAAAAATACAAAAAAACATTATCAGGCATGGTGGCAGGCGCCTGTAATCCCAGCTACTTGGGAGGCTGAGGTGCGAGAATTACTTGAATCCACGAGGCGGAGGTTGCGGTGATCCAAGATCGTGCCATGGCACTCCAGCCTGGGCAATAGGGTGAGATTCTGTCTTTAAAAAAAAAAAAAAAAAAAAAGATTGGGAGGTTAACAAAAAGAGTTAGAGTGGTTCAGGTGAGAGGTGACCTGAAAGAAGAATATCATGGTCAGGGTAGAGGGAACAGGTGGGCCCTAGAAATGCCTATTGAATTTGATAACAGGTAGGATTGGGACATTGCATATGACTGGAGGTTGCAGTGGAGGAAGGTTAATGGGAAGGTCAAAGTCAAACTGGAATCACTGAGAGTTTTCTTATATGTCAGTCTCTGTACCTACTACCTGATGACACTGAACCGTCTTGACTACAGCTTGTCTCATTTTTGCCACTCTGCTTCTACCTATGAAGTACGATGTTTATTCTACACATCACGCTTTTTCTGTTTCACCTTTAAGGTCTTTTAAAATTAATCTTTCACTTTTAGAGGCACATACCATCTGACTCAGCAATTAATATAGCATTTCTAGAAATTTATCTTACATATGACCCCATACAGCTATACAGGTAATCCTAGAGTACCTCAGCCTCTGTCAAATCCTCATGCATGCCTCCTACCCCGGTAACACTTGGAAAGAGAATAATTGTCTATCGCTGCCATTGTTCTGTCGTGGCCATGGGTCTTGTCCCCCTCCACTGGTTCTGGTATTAACTGCCCAATCTTTTTGCCTAAACTGCAGTGGACTAGAGACGTTTGTACAGGAGCTAACTATGTCTTCTCTCAGGTTTCTTCTTTTGAACATTTGTTCCTTATGGCAATTTTTCTCTACCCATTTGTGAATATCATGAATGGTTAATAGTAATACTTGTTTACTTTGTATTTTTATTTTTTTTTTTTTTTTTTTTTTTTTTTTTTTTTTTTTTTTTTTTTTTTTTTTTTTTTAAAGATTATTTTTTATTGATAAAATGAAATATACAATGAAAGCTAGAAAATTCACAAACATTCATGTTCAGAGTATAATTAACGTATGTAATGGTAATAGCTTAATATGAATATCTAATATATGTCAGGCATTATGGTAAATGAATTATCTTATTTTTACAAAACCATTATCACAAAGGCCCTTTCATTGACTGCAAAACTGAAGACTAGTCATGCAGCTCACAGAGGATAAAGCAGTAGTACCAATTAAGCTCTGTTTCTACAGCCTATGCCTTTTCTACTGTATCACACAACTCCGTGATCCTAAATATTATAGGGGAAATTCAATACAATAGCAGTGGGAGACTTCAACTCTGTTTTGACAACTTTGACAGACCAAGTTGATAAAAACAAATGAGAACATAGAAAACTTTGAATAATGTAATCGTTATGGGCAGACCGCAGGAAAATATCTCAAATTGGACCTGGCTTTGTTTCCTTTTGGTAGGAAGAAAATCAATTTAATAGGCTGAAGGTACTATTTTAAAGGAAAGTATATCAAGGCCTACATATCCATTCCAAGATATAGATTGTATATTTTAGCAAAAGAAGTTTTCTTTCAAGAAAAGGAGTGTCATGTAGTTTCTAAAAAATCTTTTACTGAAAGTTTGTTGGATAATTGCTTTCCTAAAAGTTCTTTGTGTCCTTCTTCATAGGTGAATTATAACAACTCATTTGGTTTGTGTGTTTATAAACACACGAGTTAGGATATTGTATTTCATGGTGTTGACTGTTAAATATTGGTGACACTTTCAGATTCTAGACTCTTTTTTGAATGATCTCATTTTGTATTAGTTAAGGAGCCTGGACGTTTCATACGGATGAAAATTATTTACTGTGTGGATATTATCTGCTATGATAATTTATAGAGTGAAAGTAAGACAGAGTGTCTTTAACAGCTTCAGTTTTTCAATGTCTTTCTTTTTTTTTTTTTTTTTTTTTTTTTTTTTATTATACTCTAAGTTCTAGGGTACATGTGCATAACGTGCAGGTTTGTTACATATGTATACTTATGCCATGCTGGTGTGCTGCACCCATCAACTCGTCAGCACCCATCAATTCATCATTTATATCATGTATAACTCCCCAATGCAATCCCTCCCTCCTCCCCCCTCCCCCCTCCCCATGATAGACCCCAGTGTGTGATGTTCCCCTTCCCGAGTCCAAGTGATCTCATTGTTCAGTTCCCAGCTATGAGTGAGAACATGCGGTGTTTGGTTTTCTCTTCTTGTGATAGTTTGCTAAGAATGATGGTTTCCAGCTGCATCCATGTCCCTACAAAGGACGCAAACTCATCCTTTTTTATGGCTGCATAGTATTCCATGGTGTATATGTGCCACATTTTCTTAATCCAGTCTGTCACAGATGGACATTTGGGTTGATTCCAAGTCTTTGCTATTGTGAATAGTGCCGCAATAAACATACGTGTACATGTGTCTTTGTAGTAGACTAATTTATAATCCTTTGGGTATATACCCAGTAGTGGGATGGCTGGGTCATATGGTACATCTAGTTCTAGATCCTTGAGGAATTGCCATACTGTTTTCCATAATGGTTGAACTAGTTTACAATCCCACCAACAGTGTAAAAGTGTTCCTATTTCTCCACATCCTCTCCAACACCTGTTGTTTCCTGACTTCTTAATGATTGCCATTCTAACTGGTGTGAGATGGTATCTCATTGTGGTTTTGATTTGCATTTCTCTGATGGCCAGTGATGATGAGCATTTTTTCATGTGTCTGTTGGCTGTATGAATATCTTCTTTTGAGAAATGTCTGTTCATATCCTTTCCCCACTTTTTGATGGGGTTGTTTGTTTTTTTCTCGTATATTTGTTTGAGTTCTTTGTAGATTCTGGATATTAGCCCTTTGTCAGATGAGTAGGTTGCAAAAATTTTCTCCCATTCTGTAGGTTGCCTGTTCACTCTGATGGTAGTTTCTTTTGCTGTGCAAAAGCTCTTAAGTTTAATTAGGTCCCATTTGTCAATTTTGGCTTTTGCTGCCGTTGCTTTTGGTGTTTTAGACATGAAGTCCTTGCCCATGCCTATGTCCTGAATGGTACTACCTAGATTTTCTTCTAGGGTTTTTATGGTATTAGGTCTAACATTTAAGTCTCTAATCCATCTTGAATTAATCTTCATATAAGGGGTAAGGAAAGGATCCAGTTTCAGCTTTCTACTTATGGCTAGCCAATTTTCCCAGCACCATTTATTAAATAGGGAATCCTTTCCCCATTTCTTGTTTCTCTCAAGTTTGTCAAAGATCAGATGGCTGTAGATGTGCGGTATTATTTCTGAGGACTCTGTTCTGTTCCATTGGTCTATAGCTCTGTTTTGGTACCAGTACCATGCTGTTTTGGTTACTGTAGCCTTGTAGTATAGTTTGAAGTCAGGTAGCGTGACGCCTCCAGCTTTGTCCTTTTGACTTAGGATTGTCTTGGCAATGCGGGCTCTTTTTTGGTTCCATATGAACTTTAAAGCAGTTTTTTCCAATTCTGTGAAGAAACTCATTGGTAGCTTGATGGGGATGGCATTGAATCTATAAATAACCTTGGGGAGTATAGCCATTTTCACGATATTGATTCTTCCTATCCATGAGCATGGTATGTTCTTCCATTTGTTTGTGTCCTCTTTTATTTCACTGAGCAGTGGTTTGTAGTTCTCCTTGAAGAGGTCCTTTACATCCCTTGTAAGCTGGATTCCTAGGTATTTTATTCTCTTTGAAGCAATTGTGAATGGAAGTTCATTCCTGATTTGGCTCTCTGCTTGTCTGTTGCTGGTGTATAAGAATGCTTGTGATTTTTGCACATTAATTTTGTATCCTGAGACTTTGCTGAAGTTGCTTATCAGCTTAAGGAGATTTTGGGCTGAGACGATGGGGTTTTCTAAATATACAATCATGTCATCTGCAAACAGGGACAATTTGACTTCTTCTTTTCCTAACTGGATACCCTTGATTTCTTTCTCTTGCCTGATTGCCCTAGCCAGAACTTCCAACACTATGTTGAATAGGAGTGGTGAGAGAGGGCATCCCTGTCTTGTGCCAGTTTTCAAAGGGAATTTTTCCAGTTTTTGCCCATTCAGTATGATATTAGCTGTGGGTTTGTCATAAATAGCTCTTATTATTTTGAGGTACGTTCCATCAATACCGAATTTATTGAGCGTTTTTAGCATGAAGGGCTGTTGAATTTTGTCAAAAGCCTTTTCTGCATCTATTGAGATGATCATGTGGTTCTTGTCTTTGGTTCTGTTTATATGCTGGATTACGTTTATTGATTTGCGAATGTTGAACCAGCCTTGCATCCCAGGGATGAAGCCCACTTGATCATGGTGGATAAGCTTTTTGATGTGCTGCTGAATCCGGTTTGCCAGTATTTTATTGAGGATTTTTGCATCAATGTTCATCAGGGATATTGGTCTAAAATTCTCTTTTTTTGTTGTGTCTCTGCCAGGCTTTGGTATCACAGCTGAATTCTACCAGAGGTACAAGGAGGAGCTGGTACCATTCCTTCTGAAACTATTCCAATCAATAGAAAAAGAGGGAATCCTCCCTAACTCATTTTATGAGACCAACATCATCCTGATACTTTGTATTTTTAAAGCTATTTAGTTAATTAAGTATATAGTAGCGGGCATCTCTACTTGGCTGAACATTAAAATCACCTCAGAAGCTTTATAAATTTCTAATCACTGGTCTCACCCTCAGAGACTCTGAGACAATTTGTCTTGGGGGGATGTGGACATTAACATTTAAAAAGCTGCCCAACGAATTTCATGTGCACTCAAGCTTGAGGACCAGGAGTACTATAAGTTTTTCAATATTGATGATGACTGTGATCACGTTAAATTTATCATAATGGCTGGACACGGTGGCTTACGCCTGTAATCCCAGCACTTTGGGAGGCCAAGGCAGGCGGATCACCTGAGGTCGGAAGTTTGAGACCAGCCTGACCAACATGGAGAAACCCCATCTCTACTCAAAATACAAAATTAGCCTGGCGGGGTGCCTGCCTGTAATCCCAGCTATTCAGGAGGCTGAGGCAGGAGAATCGCTTGAACCCGGAGGCGGAGGGAAAGGAATGGAAGGGAAAGGAACAGAATGAAATATGGATTGGAATGGAATATAGAACGGAAAGGAATGGAACGGAACAAAATGGAATGAAATGCAATGGAATGGAATGGAATATGGAATGGAATGGAATATGAAGTAGAATGGAGTATGGAATGGAATGGAATATGGAATGGAATGGAATGTAACATGGAATGGAATGGAATATGGAATGGAATGGAATGGAATATGGAATGGAATGAAATGGAATGGAATATGGAATGGAATGGAATATGGAATGGAATGAAATGGAATGGAATATGGAATGGAATGGAATGGAATATGGAATGGAATAGAATATGGAATGGAATATAGAATGGAATGAAATATGGAATATAAGAGAAGGAACAGAACATAACGTAAAGCAACGGAACAGAATATGAAATGGAATGGAAGGGAACATAATGGAATGGAATGCAACGGAATATGGTAAGGGATGGAATATGGAATTGAATGGAAGGCGATATGGAAAGGAATGAAATGGAATGGAATATGGAATGGAATGGAATGGAATATAGAGTGGAATGGTATGGAATGGAAAGGAATGGAATGGAATATGGAATGGAAGGGAAGATGGAATGGAATGGAATGGGATATGGATTGGAATGGAAAAAGGAATGGAATGGAATGGAGTGGAATATGGAATGGAATAGAATGGAATATGGAAGGCATGGAATATAGAAATGAATGGAATGGAACAGAACGGAACAGAAGGGAATGGAACAGAATATGGAATGGAATTAAATGGAATGGAATAAGGAATGCAATGGAATGTAATAGACTATGGAAAAAATGCAATAGAATATGGAATGAAATGGAATTTGAATGGAATGGTATGGAACAGGGAATGGAATATAATGGAATATGCAATGGAATGGAATAAGGAATGGAACGGAACGAAGTGTGAAATGAAATGTAATAGAACGGAAACGAATGGAATGGAATGGAAAAGAATATGGAATGGAATGGATATGGAATGGAACGGAATATGGAATGGAATCGAATGGAATGGAATGGAAGGGAATGGAATGGAATATCGAATGAAATGGAATGGAATGGAATATTGAATGGAATGGAATGGTATGGAATGGGATGGAATATGGAATGGAATAGAATGAAATGGAATAGAATATGGAATGTAATGTAATGGAATATGGAATGGAATATGGAATGGAATGGAATGGAATATGGAATTGAATGGAATATAAAATTAAATGGAATATTGAATGGAATGGAATAGGGAATGGAATGTAAAGGAATGGAACGGAATGGAATGTGGTATGGAATGGAATATGGAATGGAATATAGAATGGAATGGAATGGAAAGGAATATGGAGTGGAATGAATGGAATGGAAAGGAATGGAGTGGAATAAGGAATAGAATGGAGTATAGAATGGAATGAAATGGAACGGAATAAAATGGAATAGAATGGAACGGAATGGAATGGAATGGAATATGGAATAGAATGGAATACGGAATGGAATGGAATATGGAATGGATGCAATGGAATATGGAATGGAATGGAATGGATTATGGAATGGAATGGAATAGAATATGGAATGGAATGGAATACGGAATGGAACGTAATGGAATGGAATGGAATGGAATGGAGTGGAATATGGAATGGAGTGGAATGTGGAATGGAATATAGAATGGAATGGAATATGGAATGGAATGAAATGGAACGGAACAGAATGTAATGGAATGAAATGGAGTTTCATAATGGAATGTAAGGGAACGGAATGGAATGGAATGCAATGGAAAATCGTGTGGGATGGAATATGGAATGGAATGGAATGGAATACGGAATGGAATGAAATATGGAAAGGAAGGGAATATGGAACAGAATGGATTATGGAATGGAATGGAATGGAAAATGGAATGGAATGGAGTGGAATGCAATGAAACGCAATGGAATATGGAATGGAATGGAATGGAATGGAATACAACGAAATGGAATGAAATGAAATGGAAAGGAATATGGAGTGGAATGGAATATGGATTGGAATGGAACGGAATGGAATATGGGATGGAATAGAATGGAATATGGAATGAAATGGAATGGAATAAGGAATGGAATGGAAAATGGAATGGAATGAAATATGGAACGGAATGAAATGGAATGGAATGAAATGGAATGGAATGGAACATGGAAAGGAATGTAATGGAATGGATTGGAGTGGAATGGAGTATGGAATGGAATGGAATATCAAAGGGAATGGAATATGGAATGGAATAGAATGGAATGGAATATGAAATGGAGTGCAACCTGGAACCGAATGGAATGGAAAGGAATGGAAAGGAATGGAATGGAATATGGAATGATATATGTAATGAAATATGGAATGGAATGGAATAGAATAAAATGGAATGGAATGAAATATGGAATGGAATGGAATACGGAATGGAATGGAATGCAATGGATGGAATGGAATAGATGGAATAGAATATGGTGGAATGCACTGGAATGGAATGGCTGGAATAATGGGAATGGATGGAATAGAATAAATGGAATGGAGCAATGGAATTGGATTGAATGG